>NW_022170819.1:17643116-17902902 GCF_008802855.1 Photinus pyralis
GTACGGTGAAAGCCAAAAATCTCAGCCGGACATAGACTTGTAGTTGTAGTATCATGATCGACTAGTCCACTAATTACCTTAGAACCAAGTAATTTACAGAAGGGGTCATTATAGAAAAATGCAGTAAATGTATTGAATAAGTAATTTATTCAATGGTAAAAGAAATAGGTACTTTTGTGCATCTCCAGTCAAATATTGTACAGCTTTTCGATAAACTTGTTTACATAATTAAGTAGTCCTTGATCATTATACATGGTCTATTATGTTTAACAATAAATCAAGAGAAAATGCAAAACTGGGAAGGATAGAGATACATCGTTGGTCTCACTCAAGGAGTACATCATCTAGAAATCGGTATTGTTGGTGGTCTAACCAATTGCAATGACATTGAAATACAAATTGGTTACAGAGGAGCCTAGGTATAACAAAACTCTCAACAAATGTAATATTTTGTGCCTATTATAGGAGAGATTATAGGAGCCGCTTTTTTACTGATAACTACAATTTTTGCACCCAGTAGCTTTTTGTTGTTGTATTCAATTATGGTCTGCAACGGCCTATATTACTTCCACTTTATTGGAGCCACATGGTTCTAATTCTAAGAACACTTTTCTTGAATTACATGCAATTTTATGTTCTTTCAGGGAATCCCATGTACTTCGACCGATGACGTTACAATGCGCTTCCGAATCAATCATCATTCTAATACAAGTCGTATTTATCTTTACATTTGAATTTTGATTATTCATGTTCACTTGTTTCGTTGTGTTGTTATCTTTTTGTTTGGCATATTTATGTGGCATGTCCTTCATTACTACATTGCTTGCATGTCACTGTATGGTCAGACCATAATGGTCTGGACACTTTTTATCAGTGCTAAAATGTCCTTTTTGACCACAGTTTAAACATGTACCTAACCTTCTTTTTACTCTAGCCCTTTATCTTGGCCGTTGGGTTTTCTTCAATTTCTGCTGCCTGTCGCGCTTATATTTCCATTGCAAGGTTACTTCGAATCAAATGGTAAAAATAAGTTGGATAAAAAGATACATTTTTAATTACAGAATATATTAATTACAATTATATGAATTTAATTTTAAATATCTTTTAGAATCTTCGGTAGTCGGCAGTCAGTACGGTTAATCTCGAGCCCCACCAGAAGTGACTACTCCTTGCTTCTGGTCAAGGTCGGTGAAGTGATTTCGGAAGTCACAGATAGTTAAGTCGGAGAGACGGTCAACCCACATGGGTACACAGGGGTCGATCACGGACGGATAGTCTAAAAATAAAAGTAATTACGACAATGCAATTCAAAACCAACGTCAAAGATGCAAAAGATTCAAAATACGGAACAAATGCAAAAGATCCCTCATTCATAAATCATAACGCTCTCACCCAGAGACTTGCAATAACTATCTAAGGTGTTGTCAACACAGTATGCAACACACAATGCACGGCGGGGCAAAAATCGCAGAGATGATATGCAATATAATGAAATAAGCTGTTATTTTAGATGTTCCGTTCATTAATCATTCTTTTGATTAGCTCGAATTAGTAAACAGATAACTTTCTGTTGAGAATAAACCAATAAACTTAGGTTAACTCGTGCGTATCAACATGTACTTTGTACTTATATAAAATTTTAAATAATATGCAGATTTCCAACGGATAAAAGTTTAAAGGGCCAATGGATCAGAGCCATTCGAAGAGAAAAATTTAATCCCACCATAGTGCATTTGCGGGGAATGAAGCCGATTTTAGAAAGGTACCGACGAAGGTGTTATACAATAATGCAATACCGAGCGTTTTCGACTTTACCATTAACTTAAAATCACGTAGAACTATTATTCGACATCCTTTACCAGATAACGGCAGTACCTATTGGCCTATTAGGTATAGACGTAACTAAGTACGTACTGGTACAAGTATATTTCAGGTTTTGTTACAAGAAAAATAGCTAAGTCTGTTAAATGTTCCATATGTGCAGATACGATGTTCGCATCAGAGTCATTCAAAGCTTTTAACGAGAAAAAATTGTGGAGGATTGTTGCACGTATCAGCGATGCATCAAAAATTTGCCAAATTGCTGAAAATGTGTTCAGGTTTTTCATTCAATCCACACCACACCGCGTTGTAAACAAAATGGTTATCAGCAGTCTAAGAAAAATAAATATCAGTTACAGCCCATTTGGGTCTATGGATAGGCATATATTGAATCAAAATACGCTAAATAATCATATCTTACCACTTACATCTTCAGTTTTAAGAGTATATTTTCCTATACGTGTTCACCACCAAAATACATATATAACTCAAATTAGGACTAGAGTAAGGCAGTTATATACCAATTTAGTTCAAATAAAATACCAATAAATTCGATTAAAACAGTTAACAGTTATATGTTATCTTTTTTTGTTACTAAAATCATTGAATTATTATTCAATGCTAAAATGTAGAATAAATATGCTAAAGAAAGCTGCGAGAACGTACTTCCGCCCCGCGATGAACAGTTGGTTGCCTATCCTATCTTGACAACAGGCGCTTATAGTAAAATCTACGTTACGCGCGGTCAGCACTAATTAGCTACCGGTAATTATGCTTAATTAATTGCACGTTTTATCCTGGGTTTCATTTAGTATTGCAAACAAAACCGCGACTAATCGGTAAACGGAACTGAAATTAGAAAATATTAATATTAAATAACGACGAGAACCTTCGGATGCTGCAAAATAATCTTAATATCCCCGAACAATTAATTCTACGCTCTATTCCTGGAAGACAACTAATTATTTCCAAAAGTTATAGTTTCTAGAATTGAAGCGCATTTATAAACACGAGCGACACTCGTGGCATGGTGATTTTAGCAATTCGACATTTATAGCGAGACAAATTGAGAAGCTATGTAAGAACCCGTTTTGCAAGGAAATCAGAATCGACCAAACGTGGACCTCGAACCTGCGTCAGTTTTCATTTTGTTCAAAAAAGGATTAAGAACACCATGATTATTTGCCGAAGGGATATATCCACTATTCCACTTATAGGTAGAATTTCCGGTTGAAGATGAGCGGAAGATAGATATTATTACCGGGAAGACCGTGGAACCACCACAAGCCTTCGCCACGCCTTTACGCGCCATTTAGACTCTCACACTCTCAATGCAACAGTTCTGCAATGATACTACGGCGTGGAGTATGCAGTAGCAATATACTCCCAGTTTTATATGTAAGTGCGTTTACTAATAGACAACAATCGCGGTCAATTGAATTGTGATTCACTTGTTTGTAAAGGTGCAGATAGAAGAGCAAGTTACTTGTGTCAATCTCGCGCGAAAAACTAGAAGAACATGTATTTGCACTGTCAGCAATGAGTGTCGCGATAAACTGTCGGGCAAGTTGGGTGAGCCATTGCTGTCGGAATTTCTCACAAATGTGTTTACACTAGCAGCCCTTTGAACTTCCGCAAATGCGGCGTTTTGGTGCCAATAGGACATCGTTGTGTTGCCGCGGCTGTAGTAGTTTTATACAATAATGTGAAACACAACAGAAGTGTTGGGTGAGAGAATGGATCTTAAGAAGAAAAGTATGGGGCCTACCATAAATTAATTGATGAGCTGAAAATCGGAGAATCAATCCCAACAATTTAAAAATTTCAGCGGTAGACAGGAAGCGAGGAAGTATTATTACAAGTGGCTAGCAAAATTAAAAAGCAGCATGCTCATTTATGTCACAATATAATTAAACTCGCACGTTTACTCGCCGAAATATCGAAATGAAATGGAAATTCTGCGAGAACTTGGTGAGCTGAACTTTTTCATGTTGAGACTGGTTTTGCAAAATTTCGTTTTTTTCCGGATTTCTCCGAAAGTGGTCGGAATTTTTCAGTTCCAAACTACATTTTGTTAAGCATCAAAATACGCAACCTTGCCAAATTTAAACTACCTACCTATCTCTTATAGTTTCCGAGATCCCTATGGTGGCCCACGAATTTGATACATCGAAAATTTGGGACCATAATGGAACGTAGGTACAGTCTCTTGTAAAAGTAATGTCCCTCGGATACCTACCACTGTAGCATAGGCAACCAACATCCCAGCCGCCTAGTCCAAGTTGGATTTGCGGGTTGCGAGGTAGCTATCTAATGCGGTTCATTTTCAGCAGATATTCCCATTTAGCCAAACTAAATACTAGTTAGTAGAATAAAAGTGAATGCCATCGATTTATTAGCTCAAAGGATCTGCGCTGCATATCCTTGGCTTGGTGCAGTAAACATTTTTACATTTCTTACAATTGGTTTGGTGCGTTTTAAATTTGCAAATAGTTTAGCTAGAGACTATTAGGACAAAATAATGGCCTTTCACTTTTTAATTTTTTGAGTAGGTTTTCTTCTAACGAAATAAAGGTGATATTCTTGTGCTTTAATGACATTGAAATTCCAGTGTCATTAATAATTACTTGCGAGTAGGTCTCCTCATGGAATGCGATTAATTGCCCTACAAGTGCACTGTGCAACAATACCTTTCTTTTGCAACTAGCATCAGAAATTAAATGATATGCATTTGTGATACTTGGTCGTGGTTGATTTAATATCGAATTTAGTTTAGGAGAGCTTTTACGTTGCATATTTTTGAGTAGGTAGGCCTCGAGGTAGGCATATTATAAGGATATTTAGTCCAGGTTATAGGTATAATATTTTTTGACAAAAAAATTAGTTACCAGTTAAACCGGCTTTTTCATGCAGGTGAAATGATTAGAAATTAGGGAAAAATAATTAAAACAGCTGAATTTTTCCGCGGGTGTCATCCCGGGGTTTGAAAGAAGTGGGAGGTGGTAGTTACAAAAGGAACGGCATTGTCGCGCTTCCAGTGCAGATAATCGCATTCCATTAGGAGGCCCGAGTAATTAATAATGAGACATCAATTTCAATGTCAGTATAAAACGACAAAATCATCACATTTATTTTGTTAGAAGAAAATCTACTCGAAAAAATTAAAAGTAAAAGGTCATTATTTTAGCTAAAGTATTTCCAAATTTAAAACGCACCAAACCAATTGAAAGAAATGTAAAAATTTCTATTGTATTAAACCAAGGATAGATTAAAGCAGCGCAGATCTTTTGAGCTAATAAATGCCATTCATTTTCATTCTACTAACTTATTTTTAGTTTGGCAAAGTGGGAATACCTGCTGAAAACGAACCGCATTAGATACCTACCTACCTCCCACACCCGCAAATCCAACTTGGACTAGTGGGCTGGGATGTTGGTTGCCTATGCTACAGTGGTAGGTATCCGAGGGACATTACTTTTACAAGAGACTGTACCTTAAACGTACAATTTGTGCTGTTGTTTCCTATAGCAAGACGCTCATAAAGTCATAAAGGAAGTTCAAAGCTAGTAAACTACATCAGACACATGCACATTTTTATGAAATTATTAACTTCAATTTTGACAAATAAACTGGTTACCTAGTGATGTACACCCAATGTACACCATACCACTTCGATCATTTCGATTTATTCTGCTCGTTAATTTCTTAGTGCATATTTATATTGGTTGCATAATTTTAATTTCGATCGCGCCAAAAATGTTATAAGCACGTCGAACGTTAAGGGTTACCGTTCTCAGACAATAATTGGAGTCGTCGCTTCGCTCCTCCTCCAAACAATTGTCTTCGAACGGTAAAAATCCCTTACCGTTCTCCATACTTAATATACTATTATAACGTAAATAATTAAAATTGATCTTTGGATCTACTAGTGGAAGATCTATTATAATATAATCTAGATCTAGATACAAGATCATCTTCTAAAAAGGGTCTAGATCCAGATCTAAGATATATGTGATTATCATGGAAACCTTGGCCTCGACCTAGGCATGTTTTTAAACACACAATACAAATACATTATTACTGATTGAATCGCTACCATCTTTAAAACTGAATCGTCACCTTCAATAACCAGCACAGCAACAATCAATCGAATTAATTTAGAAAGTATGCGATTTGATAGACAAAATCACAAAAACCATAGTTTATGCCCGAAATACCTACATCTCGACCTACATACAAGCAAAATGGAAAATAATAAAAAAGTTAGTAAATGCTCATAGGAATACCAAAGACTACCACCAGAAAACCAGCGATTACCACTGACTATCATAGGAATACCACAGATTACCATTGACTACCACGGGAATACCAGAGAATACCACGGGAATACCAGTGACTACCAGTCATGTGTACGAAAGATTACCACACCGACTAACCCCTCGCACTTTACCTACATAAAAACGCCGGTTTGGATAGCGAACTAATTATTTTTGTCAAAAAATATATACCTATCCTGGAGCCAGGGCCGGACCGGGTGGGTAAGGGCCCCGGGCGCTCCATGACTAAAAGGCCCCCAAACTCATGGACCCCCCCTCCGAAAAAGAAGACAAGGGATTTGCAGTTTTTTTAATTGTATTTCAAACAACTCGCTGAACAGTATTGAACATTAAATTAAAGGGGCCCCGCGACGGAGTCGTTCCACGTGGGCCCCGTCCAGGGTCCCCGCTAGTGCGGGGCCCCGGTCACTCGGGCGGCCTAGCGGCCTGGGCCAGTCCGGCCCTGCCTGGAGCACTGGACTGAAAGAATGGACTTGGAAATAATAAATAAACAAAATTCAACCAATAAAAAGGCAGTATGCAAAGTAGTTGTAACAATGTTTCATAAGCGGAAACTACAAATAATTATACAGGTACAAGATATTAGCGGATCAGGATCCTAGGAAGATGAAGAAGAACCTGCAATAAAAGGAAAAATGGCGAATAAATTCCGAATTAATTCAAAAACTGAGTATTCCAACCCTGTTTTAAATTGACTTGTTAAAAATGTAAAGGTAAGGTACCCAACAGTAACCCCGGACCACCCACTTCATAGTTTCCCGGTAACATTTTGACTTTGTCTCATAAGCCTGACAATACCCGAACCCATTCAATCTTCTTTTCTTTTGTAAAGTCACGTTTGATGGTACAAAATGATGGACAGCTCCCATAAAATTTTATTGCAGCGGAAGCCGACAAAATTTAGCAAATTCTTTTAGTTTCGCAGAACTCACAGATTGACTTTATGACCATTCTGGCAGTTGTGGTACATTTGTTGATTCTAATCCTAGCAACCCAAAATTCAGCCCGAAACGTGATCAATAGCCGCACACGTGTTTTCTTTAAATTAATTTAATCGATAGCATACAGGGTGTTCCGCACTGGCAAGAACCTTTGTTCGGTAATAATGCTCGTTAAAGTTAATTACGTAACTGCGTGCAACTACATATTTAAACGTAGACTTCATTCTGATAAAAATCCCGAAAGGCCGTGCCGCGTCTTGGGAATAGAGTGCGGCTTTTAATTTGCATTTTTTATTGGGAGGTCATACGATACGCACCGGTTCGCTCAGTGTTTAATCAACATAAGTGGATATTAAAGTGTACAAAGATATCGAGATAAGTGGTTAATTAACTAATTAAAGGACGCGAACGTCTGTGATTAACGTGAGGCGACGGCGACCGTTTCCTACTCATACATATCATAACGATCCTAAATTAGCATTAAACCAACTATAAATCGCCAATTTATTACCATTTAAATAAGGAGTTCGCGTCACGTTCGTAGTATTTTACGAGCAAGTTTTCTAAACTCCGGGATAACATCTAAATGACTTGAGAAAAACGAGTAAGTCGAGTCGTGAAAGACGGCCGGAATTGGAAAACAACGGGGAATCATAAAAAAGAAAGAAGCGCGTAATGGGTGATCAGTCACAGGTTGACAACTGGCGGGTAATTACCATAGCAGGCCGTACGGCGAACTAAAAGGAAGACGAGGAGAAATAATGCACATCCATCACGAACGCGATACGTCTCTGCCAGGCACCGCTACGACGACTTTAACCACCGACTAGAAAATAACGTGTCACGTGCACACCTATTTATACTGAAACAAAAAGAAAAGAATCTATTTCGTGAGAGGTACGCGAACAAAAGTGATCCATTTTATTGTAAACCGCACTCGAATAGTTCAACTTCTTGATGCAATACGAAACCGATCATAGTCATACTATTAACAAAGAAGTTCGTTTCAGTAACGGTAACCGATAGTGCCATAGGTATCGATTAATTCCGTTTGCCTGAATCTAATTGCAAGAGAGATCCATTTCAAAAACCGTCTTTATATTTCAGTTCAGCATTCAAGATCGAGTCACAGACCTGACAACTTTTAGAACACCCTGTATGCATTATGTAATAGTGTAACGGGGAACTGTTCCGAAGACTACTGTGCTTTTTGACGCTTTTTTGCACGTTTATTTGTAAAAAGTTAACTTATAATCTCACTTTGGTCGGCTGGCCGGCTGTCAGCAAATGCGGTGCCGTAGAAGAACGTTTGTAGAAAGACGAGGAGTGTCATGTACCTACGGAGGCCGTGTAATTAACAACATTAGAGACAGGGTTACATGATCTGTGGCGACATCCGGGCGCCATCCCCGAGCGTGTTATACTAAAGTGGTGATTTTCCAGTTTTTTCCTATCTACTTCTACAGCTTTGGTCCACAACTGGCCTGCCACATAAAAATGCGTTGAAATCGTTTCGATCTCACACGTGGACTTTGACAATTTTTTATTTTATTTGTCCCGAAATGAAAGCTTATCGACTGAAGTTCGACAATCTAATCCTGAGAATATGAGACAATTAAAATATTTTACGGCGCTAAAATTGTTGTAGTAAAACATGAAAATTTAAACAACATACTCAAAATTGAAGGAACAAGCACTTGAATAAGATAAAAATTACAAGCACTTATGTACGTGTATAAGATAGTGAAACACGAAACGCCAAAGTGGATAAGAAATATCAGCGGAAATGTGGGTGGTAAGAAGACACTCGAATTCGGAGCTAATGGATCTTCCATTTCTATAGGCTTTAGGATAGCAAAAAAAAAAATAGACGAGGGAGAAGTTGCCAAAGACGTCAAAGTGATCTGCTGAAAATCTGGAGATTAAAAATAATACGTAGATTCAAGTCGAGTACTGTATCAGTGATTATGCCCTTCGAGGCTGTGGATTTTGGTGTGCACTGGACGAAATTGCTGACTAAAATATATGAGCGTATGTCAGTGGTTATTTCTTTTAATCCACACCGTATAATCAAGGTTTAAAGGTTTGAATTTGCCACAACATGGCGGACGGGCTCAACTGTCGTCACTGTCTTTGTATAGAGTCATTGTTGTTTCCGTTACAATGACTTTATAATTCAAACGGCTGTAACTTTTGAACTAGTAGCCCAATCTTGGAACTGTTTGAAATTATGGATTCTACAGGCCACATTCTATAAGAAAGACTGTGGCGATAATAGGAGCTCAGCCGCCATGTTGCATCTAAAATTTAAATTAGAAGTAGGCAACACACAATACACGTGTGACATGTGTTGCGTGTACTACAATACCACTTTTATCATTAACTTTACAGACGCTATTGGCGCCACTATCTCTCTATAAAGTCACTGTAACGAAAATTACAGTGAATCAACACGAGAAACCTCACCAGGCCCGGACATCGGAAGGATTGACAGATTTAGAGCTCTTTCTTGATTCTGTTCTTGGTGAAGCAATCAAGCAGCACCCAAAGGGGTAGGCAACCCGCACTGAAAAGTCTCAGGTTATACCTCTGAGTTCCATAAAAACTTTATATGAGTTAATTACTCGCCTTTGTGGCTATTTATGTGCCCTAACGAGGAATCCAGGGACAAATGAGTATGGCGTCACGTTCGAACTTTAAGAGGAATGGTCGAAGAGCATATGTACCAATTTTCATAGCTTTACTCAAAAGTGCGAACTTTATCTCAGTTTAGGACCTAAGCGACTATTGCTAGTGAAATCCAACTGAAAACAAGATACGAAGAATCGTACATGATTTTCAGGAGGAGGATTTTTTGCCATTCAGGTCGCATTCGAAAACCAGACTTTTAATCCGGCTCATATTCATTATCACTGATCCTTGAACTCGTAGAAATCGATTGGCGAAGGTTAGGCATTGCTGTCTCTTTTCGTTCTCGAGTTAGACGAGGAGCAGACAGACAAACGGACAAAACCATCACCTAAGGCGAATTTTTTCCTTCAAAAAATTCTCCTAAAAAGTTTCAGCCTTAAAGAGAGTAACTTTAGCGCCTTTTTCGTGAATTCATCAGTACTTCCCGACAGGTCCTGTAACGAACTATTTATGTGCACAAAGGAAAATAAGTTATAGCATAAATTTAATGTTCTTATAAACAAGAAGCATTACATAGGTTGCGCATGCGCAAACGTGATGTTTAAAACATGCGAGATGCTTGCCTTTACTAGTACAACCCTTGGTTAAAATTTCAAACAAATATCTACATAAATAAAAAAGTTGGTTTGCGCATGCGCACATAATTTTTTACAATATGAGATATGCTTGTCTTTATTAGAATAATCATCTGGGGTAAAGATTGATCGTTGTTGTGGAGCTATCGAATGCAAATAGAACGATCTAAATATCTTCAAAACTGTGAGAGTAATTAAAGTCTCGGAGGCACAGGAAAAGGGGCCATAATAGCTTCCAACATGAGTTCAAAATGCGCTAAAAAGGCTGTGTGTCACCCTTCATTTACTATTTAGAGCCCTTTTGTCTTCTGGCAATATTGTCACGTTACATTTCATGATGTGTGGATGTGGATATACTGCAGGTACGTTGTCGACAAGCTCACTCGGCAACTTCAATACAAAAAGTGTATTATTTCATTAAATTTTGTTATAAGCCCCCTTATCGGGGTGACTCACACTCATCGATTTGACTGCGCATCCACCTTACAGTCCGATCTTCAGATTTCTATTACGCTGTCTATCATAAGCCATCGACGAGACCAGTGCATATTAAAAGCATCGTATTTCGATTTTGCCAGCTGCCCATTGTAGCAGAATTTCTCTTTAAAATGGTATGTGCATTATTAATATTTTATGCCCCATTAGAGTTTTGCCTTTGTTCGGATATGATATGTTTTGACAGGATTATTTAAGGGTAATTGATCCCCCGTGGTATTATATTAATTTTTTACCTGCACTTCGGGGTCTATACGTATTTCTTAATTTTTTAAACGACTTATAATAACCGAATCTTTTTTGTTATCGAGGGGTGAAGCGGGACTTCGATCAATACACGACAACCCCGGTCCACCCGGAACAAAGCTCGTTCGATCGGGACCGACATTTGCAATCACAAAGAAAGGAGTTTAATTTTGGTTTTTTGTTGCAGGGACACATTCATGATGACGAAGCTTAAGGAATTGAGTACCGCCCGTGATAATTATACATCGAAGGGAGTTCCGCACAACTCCAGGCTTACCTAATATGACTGAACGGGATAAGGACCGAAGCAAGGTGCAATACTCCTATGAAGGGTACTTCGATGAAAACTCACCGCGTCCCCCCGTGCCGGGGGAGGAGAGAAACCCTCCAATGGAATGGTCTCGACATAAAGTTCCATCGCCCACACCTCGAAAGTGTTACTGTTCAAATGGTACCACCCTTCACCGATTCCTCATATTTCTAAATTGCTCACTTTCAGACCCGTACGCGACCAGTAGCTACGACATCGACAGCTGCAAAACTCGCCATGACAAATACGAGGCCCGCACCCCCTGCGATAATCCTTCTCCATCGGCATGTTTGCGATGGTCCCACTCCTTACACGCGCTTCTAGAGGACCCCGACGGCATAGAACTATTCAGGCGATATTTACAGTCCGAAGGGCGCCCGCACGCCGACGCGCTCGACTTTTGGTTCGCCTGTAACGGACTACGAAAACAAAAGGAACCCGAACGAGTACAGCAGCTCGTCAAGGCAATTTATAGGTACACCTCGCCACCACACGAAAAGCGCGCCTAACAAATTTCTCTTCCAGGCGCTTCTTTCTTAAATCTGCTCTTCCGATAAAAGACGAATTGCGGCGGGAGGTCGGACGGTGTGTTAAATCTTCATCGAATTTCGATCCTCCGGTCGCGTTATTCGACGAAGCTCAAAAGCAAGTGGAGGCTCTCATCAGTGAGACTACTTATCCTAACTTCCTTAAAAGCGAAATGTACCTGTCATATATTCGAGTGAGTGTAGAGATTGCATTTTACAGATGTCGCCGTATTACACACTCATTCTTGCAGACTGCCCAATATCCGGCTGTCTGTAGCGGCGAATTTAGTAGTGACTCGAGTTCTTCCAGTAGTGCAGTTAGTGCTAGAGAGTTGCAGAATTTTGCGGCAGGCGTTGGTCTTCCGACATTGCATGAGGATATGGAGTATGTTAGTACTTCTGCTCCGCTTAGTCACACACCAGGTAGGCAATATGACACTAGCTGATCGCAAGTACTTCTAAACACAGTGCACACAGTACATAGACCAGGTATTCTATTCATAAGGGGAGCCTGACCAGGCAACTCATAGGCCGCTCCTCTCAATAAAGGATAGGACCCTGTTTGGCCTAAGTTGCTTTACCCTCCCCGGCTCCAGGCACAGAATACGGCCTTCTCAGAATAGAAACAGCAATGTTACAAATTTGTATTGTATTTTGGCGAACTCTGGTGGGTGTACTGTGAACTCGGAGTAGCGCCATCTGGTGACCAGCTTCTAAAGCCATGAAGTAATTGCCCCAATTCGATCTAAATCGTAAATATCGATAAAGAATACACAGTTATTAAATTGCAAGCGTATTTAGATACAATCACATTAAATTATTTAGCACAGAGAACTTAAATTACACATTTACAGATTAAGGCTTTTCTGTAGTCAATTAGTATTTCAGAGTTAATGCAATTGGTTAGACCACCAACAATACACACTGCTACATGATCTCCTTGAGTGAAACCAACGATGTATCTATCCTTCTCAGTTTTGCATATTCTCTTCATTTATTGTTAAACACAATGGACCATGTATAATGATCAAGGACTAATTATGTAAACAAGTTTATCGAAAAGCTGTACAATATTTGACTGGAGATGCAAAAATACCTATTTTGTACTCATTGAATGGAAAGATGTTACCAAGCATCCTCGATGCACGGGAAAACGACTTTCCCGCATCGCGGTGTTTTTTAGTTTCCGCTGGAGAGAAGGGGTTATGCGCGTTCTTCGGTTGGTAGTACTTATTGAAGTCAACGAACGTCATGTCATGGTTAACTGTCATCTGCTGTTAAAATCAATTAAACCGTTGGTTGAGGGTATTTAGTGCGATTAATCGGAAACAGACGTACACTAAGTTTTACGTAAATATATAAACAAGAACTTATAACACAATCAAATTATTTTTCAGAATTGGAACTCAAGAAAAAGTAAAATTTATTGTTAAAACGTCTTAAAATGTGACCAGTGATATTCTGCAACTATTCGCATATGCAGTTTAAGAAAGCACATATTAACACAAAGCTTCCAAGGATTTTAAATGTAACGAGTGTATTTACGCAACTCAAGATAAATCAAATTTGAGAACACATTTGTTCACACATGTCTTCTGGGAATATTAAATACGATCAGTACACTTACGCGACCAATAAGAGCACTCTTTTCAAAGCATATTTGTTAACATTGAAGACTTCCAAGGATATTCAGTGCAAACGATGCAATGCCGTGACCAGTAGTAGCACTCATTGCAATGGCAAAATATGTATTAACCAAAGATGTGGAAGTTTTAAATGTGACCAGTGCAATTAAAAGTGGGTAGTTACAAAATTATGTTACCAACCAAACATATGATTGTGTTACCAACTCATGATTTAAAAAAAACTAATTTACAAAACTTTATTAATTTTGACCTTTTTTTTACGCAATTCGTTACAAAAAATATTGTACCTAACTCTTTCGGAAAGAATTTTCCCGCATTCGCACTAAATGCAGCAGTCCCTACGGTCGTGCTGCAAACAAAGTGCTCATGCGGGAAAATTAACTTACCGAACTTGTTAGGTAAATAACTAATTTCTGTTACCGTTGAATAAATTACTTATTCAATGCATTTACTGCATTTTTCTATAATGACACCTTCTGTAAATTACCTGGTTTTCAGGTAATTAATGGACTAGATTAGCATTGTTTGTTATAACATTTTTTAATTACCCCTTTATTTTTTGTGATTTGTTCTAACCATTTTTACTGATTTATAGATTTTTATAGTTATTAGGTACATGTGCATGAATGAATTCACTTAGGTATGGTAGATCCTAAAAAAACCGGCACTTCGAACACCTAAAATAAATCTTTCTTTACTTATATACAAGGGTGAACAACAAAAATTGTATGTTTTTCATAAAAATGGTAGCTAACATTTAAAATTCTGTTACAATGATTAAAAGTATAACATTTATACTGATTCTAAATAAATCCTTATCTTTTCAAAAATTAATAACAATTGTACATTTAGCGTATTACTTATTTATATCTATGCACGACCCATGGAGAATTTTTCCGAACATCTTTTGTGCCGTAAGATGACTTGGCAGCCAAAAAACCTCAAAATTTTTGGCATTTTTTTAGTTTTTCGCTTAAAACTCGAAAACGGTCCATATTTTATGAATAACACTTCTTTAGTAAATTAAAGAAAACAAAATTATGGGTCGATCAAAAAAAACAAACAAAATCGGTCCAATAGAAAAATTTTTACAAGCGATCAAAAAACGCCCATTTTTTCGAATGAATTTCAAAAATTGGTCCAATTTTAAATTGTTGGTACTTTTTGCACTCTCTGATTGATGTTCTACAATCTTTAGGGGGGGGGGGGGGTAGTGGATTATATCCTTCCTTTAGGAGCCACAGCGCATTAAAAAAAGGTTAACTTTAGAAAAGTTCGAAAGATGGGCGTTTTTTGATCGCTTGTAAAAATTTTTCTATTGGACCGATTTTGTTTGTTTTTTTTTATCAGCGCAGAATTTTGTTTTCTTTACTTTACTAAAGAAGTGTTATTCATAAAATATGGACCGTTTTCGAGTTTTAAGCGAAAAACTGAAAAAATTCCGAACGTTTTGAGGTTTTTTGGCTGCCAAAAGTTGTGCCAGTAAAAAATTGGTGTGCACTCTTCAAATACATGTTATTCGGACCCAAATGGACCATTTAAAACGTTAAAATCGTATACATCACATTTTGCAGGAATCGGCCCTTCTGACTGCTCCGCATACTGGACTATCTGAGGAAACTGATAATTTTACGTGGGAAATATACACAAACGTGTAATTTAGTCATATTTGATTTGATCTAACTAAACAAAGTGCTACGCTTCTGGTAGTTTGATAGCATTGTTATAAAACAGAGTTCATAATGATATAACATGTGAAGTAACTAGTATTGTACGTACCCCCCGCCCCGTCAAAGGGAAATATTATTACAGCTTCATTATAGGTTTTTTTTTATTTCTTGAAGCTTCTTGATGGGATGCAAAAGGTTTTAGAAATAAAAAATTATTTCCAATGTACCTATAATAGGGTATACATTTTTCGTCTTGGGAATATGTGTCATTATGATTTACAAATCAACAGCATTCAAATAAATAAATAATAAATAGTAATTTATCTAATCCATATCATTAGGAACGGCTAACAATGTGTAGGGTAATGCCAGGTAGTTTCTTTTGTTTTCCCTTTCAAGTAATGAGTTGTCGCCTCAGGCGTTATACGTGCAATTTAAGTTGCCTATCCTTACGTTAGCGTTTTGATTTTTTTCTGAAGATCGCGAAACATATTTTTTAAAATATATGCCTTATCATAATAGATGGAAATAATATCTTTAAGTACCGCCGTAGGAAATACTGCCGAATTTCCAAATTGGTGCTGTACGTTTTTCTACCCTCATTACATCGGCCGTTATCTACAAAAAAAAACGATTTTTCTATTCATCGATCTTCCTAAAAAACTAAGACCGATATTTCAATTTTTTTAAGTACCGCCGTTCTTTTCATCATTACAAAGAATATCCACTATCGAAAATTTGTTAGACTTCAACTACAAAAGCAGCATTTCATAAGAAAGTTTAGCTATTTTTCCAATATGGCGGATTGACTACAGAGGAGCCTTAAATATAAAACTCAGGAGTGAGTAGGATGTTAACACTTTGGAAAAAGATCCTTATGTAACGATTTGTCATAAGAAATATTTGGTTTTTAACTAAAACGAATTACACCATCTATATATATAAATATAAAACTCAAGTGTACACCCTTTTGCGCCTATACAGTTGGTAATAATTCTGCGCCAATTTGTATCTATCCATGCCTTGCATAAATAGGAAAGAAATATCAGTGCACATACTTCTTTTATATAGAAAGGCTGGTGAACGGGGAGGAATGCCTGCGTTCTAAGCATTAACTCCTTCGTGCGCCCTCCCATCCTAGCTGTCCCTTGGATGTATCATAAGTAACCCATCTTAGGGATTCACCAAGGTTCTTATACCTTGTCGCCTTTTACTAAATCATTTTTTTTAGGTACAGGCTGCTTAAGTACCGGGTATCACACACCAAATGTAGGAGGACCCGTCCGATTAACAAAAGACGTGCTGCTGGCGACGCAAAGGCGCCGAGCGCTCGATTCGCGACCGAAACCGGAAACGTTTGCGGGGTAAGTATTTTTCATACATGAACCGTAACGATAAGTGCATGCGCATTCGTTTTTGTTTAATTTTTTTTTATTGCGTGTGTGTATGACGTGTAGCATGTTCTTATACCGTGGAGTCGGGGCCCATGCCGTTTACAACTCGTACAATCCGGTATCGAGGCAGGATAGTGAATTACAGTCGTTAAGCAGTCATTCGGATGCACGTACGGAGTCAGACAATATGTCTCTTACAGACAATTCTATGTAAGTATCCGTTTTAGTTTATCAAAATTGTACATGTCTATACAGAATTAAAACATTCTATTGAAAGATCAATTAATAGCAATTTTAAGTATTGCACAAACTTTACAATTCACATTCAAAGTTGTTGTCTTAACATCCTGTATATAGTAGGATTTTCCTTAGTTTGCATGTAATCGATACTGGTGTGAAACCATCCGCATCGCTAACGGGTTTCTTACATTGCCTTGCTTTTTTAGAACTTTCTAGAGGTTTGCCCGATTTAGAAATTTGTGAAATAGAAGTCACTGTTCTCAGGATCATATTGAATGCATTTATATCTTTCTTGTTCAAAATAACGAATATGATTAGAAATAAGTTGCTTACATTTTCTTGATAAACCCGATGGTATTTTTGGCGCAGAATATCACAGTGGGACTTTTTTTGTTTGTTCCCCAAAAACAGAGTTGATGATGTGCAAGCTAAAGGTAGGTACACACCTACAGGTTCGCCTGTCAAATCCACCTGTCGCAGGTAATCTCGTCAGGTCCACCTGTCAAAAAGCGGACTTGACAGGTGAACCTGTAGGTGTGTACCTGGCTTAAGGAAAATCCTACTTTTGTTTGATTTTAGTTTATTTTCATTGATTCACTTGTGCATGGCATGTTGTGATACTGTTGTTTTTTGTATGGTTAAACAAATTTCGCTTTAATAGTTTGTAATCTGTTAACGTTCTAATCAAATTCGTCTCTCTTTGGGATGGATTATTTTTCCTTTCCACACTTCGCCCTCATAAACCAGGTAAAGACTGAAGATGGCGAATATGATTTGCACTTGACCAATGTGTGTGCGTGTTGTTTTTGATCACACTTGAGATTTTGAGCCCTTGGCTAATTAATAAACTAGAACAGTGGCAGATTAGAGGGAACAAGTTATATGATCCCAGTCTAAAAATTGATGTATTAATAATATGAAAATTAACAATGTAGGCCAATCTTCGCCCATCTGTTTACCGAGTGAAATACATTTTTTAACAATCTTAATATGAAAACAAACACATTGCAAATGGGTTGCCTAAAAAATTAAGTCAAGACTACCCTTAATTGAAATTAATTACATTAATTTTAATTAAGGGTAGGCTTCACTTAATTTTTTTAGGCAACCCATTTGCAATGTATTTGTTTGCATATTAAGATTGATAAAAACTCAGTAATTATGGTTGACCTTAAGTCGAATCTTGTACTATTGCTTTTTTCTGTAAATTTTTGACTTTTGACATGTGTCATTAATAATTAATCAATTAATGTAATCTATCAAAGAGTGATATTTCATTAATTTGTACGCCTGATATTGTATTCAATTTCTAGTGACGGTAAATCGCTGCCTCGTGCGTCACGAAGGCAATCTTCCATGCTGACGAAGCAAGTGCAGGAGCAAGCGGCTCTCAATAAGGAAACCAACATGCATCAGACTGTCATACCGCGTACTCAAAGAATGGACACGCGCCAGTATCACGCCACCGATCCGTTGACGTTCGGTCCGATTCTGATTGAGAAGTTGGAAAAAGTGCGGCGCGAGCAGGAATCTCAAGAGCTTCTCAGCAAGAAGCTAATGGAAGGCGATAGTTCCTTAGAGGATAAGACGCGCGTAATTCAATCCAACGAAATCGCGAACGCCATAAGGGAGAAGTTGCAGTTGGACGACGATAACGATCAAGATATTTTAGACCAGCATGTGTCGCGCGTATTTTCCGATTTAACGCCTTCGAGATCTCCAGGATTTGTTAGTCCGAGACCTTACTCGCCGACGAGAAATAGGTGGGCTCAGGAGCAGTACGCGCGAACGAGGCGTAAGGATAAGGACGTATTCTCGACGTTTAGCGGCGATTCCGGTAACGTTCACGATTTTCCGGAATCGTTCGATCATAAGATCGGCATGGTTAAGTCGAAGAGCATGACGGATTACGGGGAAGATAAGTTCATTCGTGGTTCCAGTAGGAGGTCGTCTTCTAAGAAGACAATTAATGATCTGACCGATAGCGGTGTGTCCGTGGTTTCGGATACGCCACCCGTTAAGGAAAATCGGGTGCTGGCGTGGGTTATTGAGTCTGATAGATCGGGCAGAGGAACCGGCTATACGCATAGTGAAATGTCTGGAAAACACAGCAGGTATGAACCTTTTGTTTTGGATCTGTGGGAAACTCATGCGAATTTTAGACACAGAAAGGCTTATAGTGGATCCCGCTCGAGTTCAATGGAACGTAACAGCGTTGCCAACAGCTTGGTTCCAGCCCAACCGTTCGTTGCCGACCCCAGTATGCCCCCACTTCCGTTACCAAATACTGCCATTCAGTTGGAAGAAGCGCGACGCCGTCTTGAAGATGACGTACGCACAACTCGGTTCAGGCAAAAGTACGAATCTCGCAACTGGTACCTTTTTTTTAAATCATTATATTTTAGGTCGTCAAATAAATACTTCCCAGAAGTTACGCAAAGCAGCCAGTCGACGTTACGCAAATCGACGCGTACTAAAAGTTTACCGACGGCGGCGTTAACGCAAGAAGAATACACGACCGTCGTTTTTTCGTTTTGCGATGAACAGTTTCCATACCGCACCAAAATACCTGGTCATCAGATTAGTTTAAATAAGTTTAAAGAATATTTACCAAAAAAAGGAAATTACAGGTTTGTACTACCGCTTATCGACCCGCCTTTAGCAGCCCCCACCACCATTGGCTAGAATTTCTATGCTGCCATTGGGTATATTTGAATTTGCCACTGAACTTGAGCCACCGCGCGCTGTAGTGTGTCAGCTTAACGCAGGCCGCCTGTACTCTATTACGGAATAGTGTTTAAACTCGGTAATAAAAGTTATTACCCTTACCACAGATCTACACATATACAGATTGCTAACCTTATGCATTTTTTGGGAAACAAATTTAGGTATACTTAAAAGCGCCCTCTATTGCGGAGCAGTATAAACATGTACCGTTTAAAACTAATATGACGCTTTTGGATTTATGCATTAGATGTCGCTGCAAAAAATTGAAGCGGTAAATTAGGAACCTGTCAAGACTTTTAAAGCCGCAAATAGTTTGCGCCAACTTCAAAAAACCTTCACGATTCCTTAAGAACCTGCCCTATGTTACCTCCTATCATATCATATCACTGTAATAATATGAATATTAAGGAATTCGAATTGTGCAAACTTTAGCGCTTTAATTTTGTTTCAACGACATCTAACGCATAAATCCATAAGCGTCACATTACAGTTTTAAACGTTACATGTTTATACTGCTCCACAATAGAGGGCGCTTTTAAGTATACCTAAATTTGTTTCCCAAAAAATGCATAAGGTTAGCAATCTGTGTATGTGTAGATCTGTGCCCTTACTAATTAATCTCTTATCTACGACCGGAGATAAACTTTTGCAAATCCCACGCAATTATTTGCAAATCTTTAAATCTAGTCTTGTAATACAAAACAAATTTGGCCTCGAATTCAACTAATATGATGATATTGTCAATTTTTTCAATGGTAGAGTTCACTTGACGTTTTACTTAACTTTCACTTAACATCCTCCTTGGCTGAAACTCCGCGCACTTCAAAATAAAGACCCAAAAAATTAATAAATATATATTTGACGTGTTCAAAAAAATTCGTTTTCTACCCTTCGTGCGCTCCTCCACCATGCAAACCAGCAGATTAACATACCTCCAATATCAGAGACACGTGGGGCCTATGCACTATCAATATCTGATGTGCTGGAGTATTTTCATGTGACTTATTTTTAGTACATTATTAAAAAAAAGTGTAGACGCAATTCTGCTTAACATCTTATCTGTTAACAGCGATAAAACAGGTGCGTTACTTAATTTTCGCCTGATAAGATTCCTTATCGCAAACGACCAGATGAGTCTTACTTCTAATGCCTTGTTTAAATTCAATAAAATTTAAACCAAAAAATCTACAAAAGAATACAATAAAATTTAAACCAAAATTACGCATCATTACAAACTTGAAACATTTAAACCCAACAATGGACTAAAGGGTAATGAAAATTAAAAAATCTGACTACTTCTCTAAATTTGAATATTTTGAAAGCATCATTTGTCACCCAAAAATTTAAATATTCTTTGTTGTAGGTATTTCTTTAAGACGGAGTGCGAGGAATTAGGAAACCAAGTAATACAGGAGGAGGTGAGCAACGATACGGATATTGTTCCTTTGTACGAAGGAAAAATAATGGCGCAAGTAAAGCCTGTCGACTGAGTTTTACATTTATTTTATTTTTATACAAAAGAAATGCCTAATTTATACGAATCTTCTAGTTTTTATAAGACTAATGGAAAAAATAAATGTATTTGCGAAGTTTATTTATTTCTGTTACATTGTTAAGCGTAATCGTCAAAATGTGTATGTTAACTTTTAACGGTGAGCTGAGAGAGAAAAACAGGGGGTCGGCTAGAGGTGTGCCGCTTTCGGTTACACTTGTATGTGTAATATTTCTAGATGTTTTTGTAGTTTCCTTGGGAGGCTTTCGTGAACGGAACTGTAATTCTGTAGAACGTCTAAAGAATTACAGTGACATTCACCAACCTAAGGTTTTGTGTCTTAAAACATTAAACTGCCAAATTCAGAAGCAATACAAAGGGCAGTGGCGTAACAAAAGTAATCGAATACAGCAGGTGCATATATATAGTGCCTTTACATGTCTTCTGCAGTAATTAATTTCTTTGTGTGTTTCCTCAATTTTTACCAAAATACATCACGTTTTATTACAGCTAGCGGCGGCCATATTCGTTTATAATCCGATTTTCAGAGAAAGAGTAGCTGTAGTTCGTCATATACCTCATTTTTGCGTGTAAAAATAATTCGTCCCATGTTCAAGTTAGTTCTAAGGACTGTATTACTTAAACTGTACATTTTCTTTTAATTTATTAAGCGTTGGAACTGATGTTTTATTTAGACACGGCGGCGAGTGAAACTTTGCATATTTCCTCAAAACGTAATTTATTAAAGCGACGAAATACGCAATCGTTTTCGCTCCCCCCACCCTCTCTAATTTTAATTTGTAGTCAATAGTTTTAAATGTGAATTTTGTAGATAGAAAAAATATTTATAGTTGTTTTTAAATACTTATTTTTTTATAAAGTATTTTTTCACAAAACATATTCTACAGTATTTTAGTGTAAACATAGTTGCAATATTTGTTGAAAATACATCTTAAGTGCCATATGTTTATTATTACAATGTTAGCAATCCTTCTTTTCCATTTATTTCAAGTTAAATTACCTCTGTCTATTATGAAAGTTTGTATGAAATAAATCTCTTATTTGTACATGAACAATAATATAAAAATACACTTTTTTATTGTGCCTTTTATTTGCATGGATTTAATATTCTTAACTAAAAGGATAATTTGGCTGACCATACCAGCAGGGAGCATTCATTATTGGGCCTTGTAATGGCGAATCATTGATTAAGCCTGTTTGACTGAAGCAATAAAAATTGTAAGTTGCAAGAGAAATTGCGACGTGCATGCGCAGTTCATACCCAGATGTTAAATGGCTGTAAGAGGGTAATAATATCTTTCATAACGCTTCGATGTCAAAGGCGGAAATCATTCAGGGGTTGGAAGGAGCGAGAGTCTGCCTAACTGATTAAATTTTGGTCATTTGGACTTTCCGTCCGTTCGTCTGTTTTGTTGCTCGTTTATATTGGTTTGAAGCAGTTTATTTTGCATTTTACAACTGCTGGTAGGGTAGGTATAAGTACCTGTACCTACTTAACTTAACATTCTTGTAAAGTTAGTTAAATTTAAAAGCGCATATAATCACGATTCGTTCGAGACCAAATAATCGCGACCCGCAGGACCGGGCCCAGAGGCGCGCGCCTATTGGCCTCGTACTAGTTCAAAATTTACAGCCCTTTGAATTTCCTTTCGAAATTGGTTTCTAGTCCATAACTTTTGATTGAGAAGTCCGATCGAAAAAGTACGAATTGATTTGGATTCTACGCACCAAAATTAATAAGAAAAAGTGTTCCCGAGAAATTTTGGTGCAATCGATTTTTGGTAAAAAAGGAAGGTGCCTTTTTTTGAACCCCGAAAAAAAATTGTCTCAGATCGACCCGGAAAAAAAATTTTCTTATAGAATGTGGCCTGTAGAATCCATAATTTCAAACAGTTCCGAGATTGGGCTACTAGTTCAAAAGTTACAGCCCTTTGAATTTTCTTTCGAAATTGGTTTCTAGTCTATAACTTTTGATTGAGAAGTCTGATCGAAAAAGTACGAATTGTTTTGGATTCTACGCACCAAAATTAATAAGAAAAAGTGTTTTCTCGAGAAACTTTGGTGCAGTCGATTTTTGGTAAAAAAGGAAGGTTATACACTGCCTTTTTTTGAACCCCGAAAAAAAATTGTCTCAGATCGACCCGGAAAAATCCGGAATCCATAATTTCAAACAGTTCCAAGATTGGGCTACTAGTTCAAAAGTTACAGCCCTTTGAATTTTCTTTCGAAATTGGTTTCTAGTCCACAACTTTTGATTGAGAAGTCTGATCGAAAAAGTACGAATTGTTATGGATTCTACGCACCAAAATTAATAAGAAAAAGTGTTTTCTCGAGAATCTTTGGTGCAGTCGATTTTTGGTAAAAAAGGAAGGTTATACACTGCCTTTTTTTGAGCCCCGAAAAAAAATTGTCTCAGATCGACCCGGAAAAAAAATTTCTTATAGAATGTGGCCTGTAGAATCCATAATTTCAAACAGTTCCAAGATTGGGCTACTAGTTCAAAAGTTACAGCCCTTTGAATTTTCTTTCGAAATTGGTTTCTATTCTATAACTTTTGATTGAGAAGTCTGATCGAAAAAGTACGAATTGTTTTGGATTCTACGCTGGACTTGTACCATTTCTGTTATGAAAGGCACCCTAATTGGATGCTGTATAATATGTTTTGAAGCGCCTTATAAGCGATTTTATAGGTACTACAAAACATTTAAAGTTATGTGCTTTGAATAATCCATAAAGTGGTCTTAGAAATTCGCAAATTTATTCGTCGTGATTCTGAAACGCCGAAACAATGTAATACAGCAATGGAATTTCCGATTTACGTGGAACATCGATTATTCCCAATTTGGCAGCAACTTTTTCTTTAGGCTGCTTGTCCTTATCCGCGCCAGATTCTACAAGAACGCGTTTTTTTGGTTGATTTTGATTAAGAACCACTTACCAACGCTCAAAAAATTTTCCGAATAAACGTATCCGTTCCACAGAAGGTATTCTCTCAGTAATTCGTTAATTATCTTAGTTTCTTCAGGTATTTCTCCGAAATCCTCTTTGGTAGGTTGACGTGTGTGAAGTATTGACATAACGGATGAACACAGTTGCGCTTTAAACCTTCCTAAACGTCCATCTTTTTCCAAAGATTCTTTCACTGCTAAATATACGAGTATTAATTGATATAATTATATTGTCCACGTTCACTACCTTTGAATAATTGTTCTTCTGTAGGGTTGCTCATTCTAAATTGCACACTTTAGTTTGTTTACAGTATGATGGTTGCTAGGTAACGTAGGTATAGTGCAGGGATGGATGCACTTCCTGTTAATTCCGGCAGCTGCTAATTATGTTAGATATTTTATCATTTCCGCTTGCATAGAATTCTTCATTCTTTGAAAGTGAAAAAGATCTACAAATGCCTTAGAGCAGGCAAAGGTCATTCTGGTATCCAGCATGTTTCACAGTGTCCATAGTAACCACAGGACAAACAAACGTGACTGACATCAAACATGAGTGATCCTATGGAAGATCATTTATTCAAAGGTTCGATTACATTTACAATCTAAATTACTAATCATCATTTTTCCATTAGAGGTCAAGAGAAATTTGGAAGTCGATGGACGTTTACAAAAATTTACGGCGGAACTTCGTTCGACCCTCATCTCGATTCTTAACGGCCGCCCCCCTCGAGATCAAAATTATAACGAGATTCCCAAGGAAACTAGACTAATCAACGATTTAATACGCGAGTACCTTATCTGGAACGGCTACATTTACACAGAAGAGTTTTTAGTCGCTGGTAATTATTTATAGTAAGTTTCCTATGTGATTGTGCAAACGATGGCATTTGTAGAATCTGGTGCGGAGAAAGAAAAACCATCTAGAGAGGATCTTACCGAAAAATTGGGAATAGCTGACGATTATTCCACAACAAAGATACCGCTGTTGTATTATATTGTATGTGCATTTGAAATGCAAGAGCAAAGTACCTAACCAATGTGACAAACGAGATATATACAATTGTATTTTAAATAAATATTAACTGTTATTACAACTCGGTAATTGCCTGTAGGTATAGGTAACGGGGGGAAGATATCAGGGAAATGATGAAAAACTATAATTTCATAGTGCAGTTGGTCATGGTGTCACTATGGTTTGACTTTAAGACATGAAGCCAGCATTGCTAGGATTTTTCTTGGATTGGGGGGTCATAGAAATATTTTGATAAAATTGAAAAATGCGCTAAAAAATCAGTAGACCTGTATGGTCTAAGCAGTAGACACTTAAAAGCGCTAGAAAAACATCAATCACGTTACCTTCAATTTCACTTTTTTCTCTGTTTTTGTTTAATAATTTTTTTGAAAGAAGCAGAAAATTTCTCGCTTAGAATTTCCAAAATGCTCGTGTTTTTCTGTGGCGTGCCAGCTTTACTGCTCGTAACCTTCGTGAACTTCCTTTGCATGATGGGCGTCTTCTTGGTGTAATAAAAGGTGAGATGCGTACGTCGACTGCTACAGAAATTTATCTTGAGCTTTTTCAGCGATACCATGTCCAAGTCAAGGGTGACGGCTGGGAAATCTAAACCTGGCCCGTCAAGGCCTTTGGCGAAGAAATTTCAAATACCGGCGCTAAGTATTCCGATCAAGGAGCCCCCTTTAGGTAGATTGCATATTGTAGAAATTATTTCGAAATAAACTTCCGTTGTGTATGGTGAATTATTTGTAGACCCTGCGCTTGAGCGGTTAAAGAAAAAGACTGTTCGACGCAACGCGCCAGCAGGTGAAGATATAAAAAAGATTAGGGAAATTATCAAGGGATTAAATAGGGAGGTGGTCACTGTGCAAGAGTTTGTTGCACTGGTATCGCCACATACTGGGGATAATGGTAAATTATCACCACGATTTCGGTAATGCAATTCGTGTATTCAGGTAATGTTCTGCGATCAGTCATGGTGGAGGACTTGGCGAATTTTCGGAAGCTAGCAAAGCAGGTGTATGACACCATGACCCAAGATGTTAGTGATGTATTGGCCAACGAGCAAATCAGAGTGACAGATTATTTTAATGAGCGGTATACGTTGAACATGGACAAAATGATGAGAGGCATTGATGAAATTTTTCGTTACTCTCCAAATTTTGATTTTGATACTTATTACACGGATCCCGATTATTTGAATAGAATATTTCCGTTGCCTAAAGAAGAATTTAGTACAGTCGACCCGGAGGAACTCGCGATGCAAAAACGTCAGGAAGTGTACCACCGATTGCAGTGGATGCGATCGGAAGGTGCGCGCTTAAATGAGGAGAACACTCAGCTGCAAGCGCGACTAAAGCAATTAAAAAGACAACAAAAACAGGAACTAATGAAGTCGTACAAACGGGAAGAAGAAGCCGAACAACAACGGAATCAGTTGGAGGCAACCGAAGCACAACTGCAAAATCGGTAGGTTTACTTTTGCTTTGCTATATCGTCAGTAAAAATTCGTCGTAGACTTGAGGATCTCAACGAGTCTGTGGAAAGGGGTATAATACAAGGTGAAGAGGAACTTCGTTTGGCACAAGACGTAAAACTCTCATTGCCTCCGAAACAACAGGCACGGGGTGGCAGAATACCACCGAAACAGAAGCCCCGAAGACCGCCTTGGAATGTTCGCACAGCAAAATCTATTGAAGATCAGGGAATGCAAGAGGCTGCAGAAAGTGCAGCGAGCACCGTATCAACTACGTCAGTTTTGTCTAAAACAGGCGCGGTGAAAAAGGTGGCTAGACCTAGGATCGTCAAAAAGAAGCCTCCACCCAAAACTAAAACGAAGAGAGATCTTTCGCCCTTCCATTACTCACCGCCACGAACACCACCTGATCAAGCGGCTAGACCAAGTTCACCCTTTCATTATTCTCCGCCAAAGTCGCCTCCAGGCGCCAGAGCGGTAAGTAATTCTCCTCACTTTATACCTGATGAAATAATAGTAATCTGTAGATGTCCCCTGAAGAGCGAATACCCAGTCGCACAGTGCGCTATGAGAACACCACGACAGTGGTCGAGCAGCTTCCCCCTGAACAAGCCGCAGGAAGGATATCTGGTAGAAGAAACCTCGCGCCTAGAGACACATGGAGAGGATTTCAATAAAACAAAGACTGTCATTAAAAATATTGCGTGTAATAAAAATTTAAAATCATCTAAGGTTTTGCTCTGCTAACAACGGCCAAATAACAGAACGCTCCGCAACGTGGTATAGGCTGGGCGGCCAGAAAGGCTCCCCCGTCTGGCGAATGCTGATATAACATTGGTTTCTGCTTTCCAAATGCCGAATCAATCCATGCACCTTCATCACCGGCAGCTTCAGCTCCACCCGGCTGTTAAAACAAATTAACCCCTTCGCACTTCAAAGGGAGTCATTACCAAAAGGTGCGCCAATGCCGGTAACGGTCCTTGCGGCGGATTTTCAGTGAACGGCGGGCGTAGTTCTCCATTTTGCACGTTCAAAACCAGATAATACATAAAATCGTTTCTTAATCTCATTTCGGCCAAGGTGCGATTGCATGTCGCCAACTTTCTCATCCATCGAACTACTTTTTCTCGATCTGAAAAGAGGTCCGTCGAATTCAATAGGAGGTGCAAAAGGTACACTACCGTTTACTGCGGTCAGGTTTCCCATCATTGTCTTTGTAAGGAACATATTGTAGTTGCAGTCATAATTTAGATCTTCGGCGACGTCCGCCATTGTGAATGGAAAAATTTGGAAAAGAACTAAAATTTACTGGAAAAACTCGGGCGATATGTCAATGACGATAGTTGAACAAAATTGAATGCCAACTGTGATATTTTTCATTCGTGTATGACAAAATCAACATATTTTCGTGTAAATTATTGACTGGCCATCGAGTACTCCTGGATTTTATTTAATGTTAAAGGGGAGGAACAAGTTTTATGGTGTGTTATTTGAAAAACGCTAAGTTTTAGTAAGTAATGTAATAGAAGTTCCTCCCGTTAATCGGAGAATGTTTGAGAATTATAATGACATTCCTATAAAGGTATATGCTTTTTTGATTTCTGGGTTTCAATCAAGACTATTGCAGAAGGGGTTGTTTCCGTCTTCCTGTGGGGTTGAACGTATAGTGCTTGCTACCAGAATAGACGACTGAAATGTAGCCGAATCGAAAGGTTTCAAGAAAATTGAGCGAATCTGAAAAATAGTAGGAAGAATTCGAATAAATAGAGGGAATAAAACGAATGTTAAGGACCAAAAGATCTAAATATATGGCAGTCGAATAATAATTACCTACTATGATTTTTAGACTGTTATAAATTGATTGTTAGTTAATTGTAAATAAATAAAACGACGTAATTAAATTGACGTTACAATATGAAAGTTGGAAGTTAATTTACCATTTTTAGAATCAAATAAACAGAATTTTTCAAAAATATTAGATTTGCAATGTTTGACAAATGGTAATTGTAACTAATGGGAAATAATTGAACCTATGGGAAAAATTCAAAAATTTGTATTCTAACCTCAATTTAACTGTTTATGTTTTATATTATGAAACGAATTACCCGAAATTCGACAAAAGAAAATCCAGGAAGGGCTACAACTAGCTCTGAGGCTGTAGAAACCGGTACAAAACCCAACTTGTCTCAATTTAAGTTGGAACCAAAACGAAATCTGCACTCAAAACGTACTCATGTCCCAGTCGAATATGAGGAACCGACAAACCCCAAGAAGCCTTCCAAACTCATCGAAAAGACCTTCGCGTCATCTGCCCCGAAAGATTGGGAGAAAGCTTTCAGAAACCTTAGGGAAATGCGTAAAGATTATGATGCGCCTGTCGATACAATGGGATGTGACCGCTGTGCGGAGGATGGCGCCCCACCTGAGGTATTTCCCTCTTGTTTGTTTTTGCTTGCTACACTTAGTCATTTAGGATCAGCGACTTCAATCTCTTATATCGCTAATGTTGAGCAGCCAGACGAAGGATCAAATAAATCATGCGACCATGTTAAAGCTACGAGAATACGGTTGTAATTTAACTGGAATGTTGGAAATCTCAGAGGAAAAGTTGGGCGAAATAATTCGTCCTGTCAACTTCTGGAAGGTGTGTAGCGGAACTCTTTGTATGCGGTCTTAGCATTCTCTTACAGACTAAAACGAAAAATATTAAGCGGGCAGTGGAAATGATTAGAGATGAGTTTAACAGTGACATTCCCAAGACGGTGGAGGGTTTATGCAGATTGCCCGGAGTCGGTCCAAAAATGGCACACTTGTGCATGAAGACCGCATGGGGGGAAATCAGCGGCATTGGTTTGTACGACCAATAAATTGCAATGTTCTATCATTTTTCACAATAGGGGTAGATACTCACGTTCATCGTATTACTAATCGTTTAGGATGGGTGAAAACAAAAACACCTGAGGATACACGAAAAGCTTTAGAGGCGTGGTTGCCTCGTGAGCTGTGGAACGACATAAATCTCCTAATGGTCGGATTTGGCCAACAGCTTTGCCAGCCTGTCAAGCCTCAATGCCATAATTGTCTAAATAGCGATTTGTGTCCCACTGGAATGAAAGAGTTGAAGTCTCAAAAAGGGAAGGGAAAATAGTTTTTGTATGCACAAATAAAGTTACTTTTCTATAGCTATTTCTTTGCTTTTCCTATGCTGAAAATTATTTCTGTATCTTTTATCTTGGAAAATTCCATCCACTGTGCAGGGAAATTACTAAGACAAGTGAACATCAAATTTTAATAAACTTTGCAAGTGCGCAATTTTAAATAACAATTGGAATTTCTGTACAAATTTTGTTGTGAACTTTGTGTAGGTACTTTTGAGAGTTGTTTGTGTTATTAGAATTTATTTACATTTGTTCTTTGTGTTGTGATTACTTTATTAGAATCCTACTGTAAGCGGCTCAAAAATTGATTTCTGATACTGCAAACACAATTTGAACAATAAGAAAATACATTTTCCTAATCTACTGTCATCATAAAAGCTAACCAATCCCTACCCTTAATGTGTGGTCGATTATTTGAAATTGAAACACAATTTGGACATAATCACAATGATCTAAAACCTTTAGCCCACTAAAACTTGAACAAATCTAACAACAAAAAGTTTTATTACATCACTTATTTACACGTTTTTTCTTTTTATGTTTCAAATTTTGTCTCTTCCGCAGTGCGGTTTCATGTTTCTGTTTTTGTTGCTCCATCCTCCCTTTCTTCTGGAAAGTTTTGCTTTTCTGCACGTTTTTGGTCGCCTTCTTCTTTAAAATCTTCTTAATATCTTTTTTAGAAAGAATTTCCACAGCTTCGTCACGACTCTCGCGCTTGCTCGGTTTCAAATCGAGCTCCATACCTGGCAGTAGCTCTTGATCATCGCCCACAGCATCAGAATCAGCTTCTTCCTGGTCTGACTCATACGTAGGTTGATTTGCGCCGATCCAGTCATTGGTCTTCGTAAGCTCGTTCGCCGATATTTCCGTTATTTTTACATTGACTTCGCTATCGTCGTACTCCTTCGAGAATAGGTCTTCGACTTCGGGTATCGGCGCGTACGATTTGACTAACTTCTTATAGGACTCTCGGGCCTCGGCTTTTAGACGCTTTTTTTCTTCTTTGAGCTGTTTCTCAAACTTTTCTTTCGCCTTCTTCTTCCGTTCTAACTTTCGTTTATGAAACCCCGTGAGGAACTCCCTACAAGAGTAGTTGAGGTTATGTTTATCATATTTTCATTGCAAAACTTGATGAATACCTGCGCTTAGTTTCGTCGAATATTAAATGTACTTTATTCTTCTTTTTTACTTTAGTATTCCTCGATTTTGGTTTTGGATACATTTTTGGAATGTAAACTTAACCTAACATGTGTTTAGGCAGAGGCGTAGTTTTAGAGAAGCTTTCAAAATTCGGAGCATGACCACCAAAGGCCAGCAAACAGATACAATTGTGCAAATAATTAAGAGGAGCCAAAACGGAATCTTGCACCGCAATTGGGTGGTTATTAATAAGTAATAAAAAGCTTTGCAACTGTCAATAACGGTTTATGAAAAGTAAAAAAGTTGCAGGATGCACGCCACTGGGCACTTTCAGTGATCCAAATCAGCAATTCACAAACCACAAAGTTTAAATTTAGGCAACATTTTCCGCTAGTTACTTTAAATGGTTCGTTAAAATTCACATAAAGAGTAATCGGCAAGACAACCAGTAAATTAGCGCTACGATAAAGAAAAAGTAATAAAAAAAGAGTCGTTTTGCTTTCATTCCTCCCGAATTCCGTCGACCAATCAGGAGCAAATCGAGCCATAAAGTCGGGCTCATCAGCAGTATGGCTGTCAGTATAAATTTGAACCTTGAATAATGAACTTCCCTTCTGTGAAATCTTTATATAAAAATTTGGGCTGTTTTAAATTAAGCTTTAAACACATAGAAGATGCACGAAGGAGTTACAAAATGACTTTTAAAGTTAATTGAGCCTCATTAGAAGAAGGTAAGTAACCTCTTGGTCGCACAATTTCTAATCAAACCCCAAAAATTCTTTCCTTTATAATTACACAAATATGAACTCCATCATTTTTTACGATATTTACATTAAGTTTATCTATTTGGCTATTTTTAGTTACGTGCACTTATCGAGGGTAGGTGTGTTTGAAATTTTAATCAAAATTTGCATCCCATTGGAGATCTTTTTATAAAACTTTCATTAGCTGTATTGATTTACCATATGGCCTAAGTCTGAATCTAACTAGGTAATAATTTTATTGATCCCACTCTATTTGTAATATCCGTATTTATTTACAGATTTTGTTGTGAGTAGATCTGGAAGCCACGATGACATCGAGCAGGTATGTGTCTCTGTGTTTACACATTCCTTTTGTAAATAAGGATTCCGGCACTGTTTTAATATTCAAGATTAGCCTTTTGTGTAATAGAAGATTTAAGTTCGATGACAATAATGACACCTGTACTTAAGGTTGAAAATAACGCATTTTTCCTTAATGGGAATATGTTGCAATATTTTGATAACGTAGGAATTGTATGTTAATTACGTGAGGCAACTGTCATTACTGTTCATTTAGGTTTTTCAAGGTATGCGATATGATTGAACTTTCACGCTGAACGTTTTGAAGATTTTCTGAGGCACAACACGTACTTTATTCCCTATTCGGGTTTATGATCCATGTGGGAAACAGTTTAATCCAAAATTTGGGCATGAGGTTGTTATCTTTATAACAAGTACTGAAAAGTGAAATGTGGTAAAAGTTGCTTTCTTCGAGAATAAGCAAATTTGTCTCAAAAATAAATATTATGTACATATCTGTAGTTTGAGTTACTTACCTTATTGTTGATGTAAATGTGTACTTAGGTTCTTTATAATTAGTTGTATTGTTACTTTCATTTTTTCTGTGAGTGACACTGTGTGAATGTACTTATCTTCATTAGGAAATAGATCTTTCTTTGTTCCTTTCTTTATCATAATTTTTTTTGGAGATGTTATCAGCTCCTTAGTGAATAGGTACCAGGCATGAATTCAATTTTAACTTGTAGATACCCACCACACGTCATGATTGTAAGTGGTATAGAGAGAGTAGATAGAAACAAGCATTTTTTAACATACCGAGGGCCCTAAATGCTTGGTTTGAGAACTACCATGCCCAAACATTTTTTTTTAAATTACACTTTTCACCGCAACTCTGTCTCCCCTTCTGTTATCTTACTAACAAGGGGAGCCCACCTACAGCAGCACCTAAGCGCACCAAAGGCCCATTGTAGTTCCCTCTCCTTCGCAACTGGGTTCAGAGAGTTCTTCACCCGCTTGGCACCTAGATCAAGTTTACCTGACTCACATAGCCTATCTAAAATTCACCGGCAGTCAAGGGCCATAGGCCATCGGAACCTGTCAACCTAAATATGATGTAAATACGGAAGGTTTATCTCTGTTCAAATTTGAAATATAAGTTACACTGAAGGGCTGTTAATGGTAGTGAGAATCTACAGGGTGTTGTTTCATCAGGAGTCATGTTCCGTTCCGTCGACATTGAAAATTGTATCTTGTGTTTGCATATGTTGTACACCCTGTACGTCGGTAACAGCACGTTTGCAGACTTATGTTTATATGAACTTTTAGTCGTAAAATAAGCCAAAGAATTAGCCGTATTTAGGAACATCCTGTATATGCTTATTGTGGTAACCTATACTGTGGTTCTATGCTGACCAAAGTAGAAGTTGATGCCAGGTCTCGGTTGAGTAAAAGTCGAGGGGTGAACCACTGGTGAAGTATGGTGTACAAGTGTGATGAAGTCCGTGAAGTTCATATGAAGTTTTGGTGAAGTTTAAGTGAACTATTGGAAAAATGCATGAATAAATATTAAGTTAGGAACAGAAGAATTAAAACTTTTGTTAGATAGTGGATCCTCAGTCAGCATTATTTTTATTTCTACTATAAGAAAATTTTTTTTCCGGGTCGATCTGAGACAATTTTTTTTTCGGGGGTCAAAAAAAGGCAGTGTAGAACCTTCCTTTTTTACCAAAAATCGACTGCACCAAAATTTCTCGGGAAAACACTTTTTCTTATTAATTTTGGTGCGTAGAATCCAAAACATTTCGTACTTTTTCGATCAGACTTCTCAATCAAAAGTTATAGACTAGAAACCAATTTCGAAAGAAAATTCAAAGGGCTGTAACTTTTGACCTAGTAGCCCAATCTTGGAACTGTTTGAAATTATGGATTCTACAGGCCACATTCTATAAGAAAATTTTTTTTCCGGGTCGATCTGAGACAATTTTTTTTTCGGGGGCCCAAAAAAAGGCAGTGTATAACCTTCCTTTTTTACCAAAAATCGACTACACCAAAATTTCTCGGGAAAACACTTTTTCTTATTAATTTGGGTGCGTAGAATCTAAATCAATTCGTACTTTTTCGATCAGACTTCTCAATCAAAAGTTATAGACTAGAAACCAATTTCGAAAAAAAATTCAAAGGGCTGTAACTTTTGAACTAGTAGCCCAATCGTGGAACTGTTTGAAATTATGGATTCTACAGGCCACATTCTATAAGAAAATTTTTTTTCGGGGCTCAAAAAAAGGCAGTGTAATATACCTTCCTTTTTTACGAAAAATCGACTGCACCAAAATTTCTCGGGAAAACACGTTTTCCGAGGTAAAAGTTTTATGCAGGGCTGTAATGTTGCAATGTTTGAGAGGAGGAAAAATATTTGTATTAATTGCACAGATGGTGTAAGGAATGTAGAACAGGTGGTTGTAGTGAGAATGTCAATCCTATAAAAAATTCCACCTATTTTGAAGCGAAAAGTATTACATTTTTGGACAAGGTCTTTCCATAGCTACACGGAATATGCTCTTTCAATTTAACTTCAGAAAACACCCTTTAATGGTCGGTGTGGTAATAAGGGCGAGCTTTACTATCACGCCAACTCTCGCAAAATGAGTGACTGCATTTTTTAACATTTTTAAAGTAGGTGGTTATAATACACTTTTGCAATTTTGGAAAGCTTTCCTTATATTCCTTGTATTTATAAAACTGTATTATTGTATGAATGTAAATGTTTCATCTTTTTCTCTAAGCTATAGACTACATCTTTCTAGACTGTCTACGGGCCCGCTTTCAAGTTAGTCTGTCTTGTGTAACCGCTTAGTCACATTTACAGGGTTTGGAAACCTCCAAGCAGAAAATAAATTTTATTCTCTACAGCAAATAGTCTCATTCCAACTCCAGTTTTCTTTACATTTTTTGCACAAATTAATTGTCTGGAACCTTTTTACCAGTTTCCATTTAATGTAGATCTAATAACACCCCACAAGGGAGATGCACAGTTTTGATTGACAAACTTGTTTTTTAACGTAACTAGCCACTATAAATATAGCGCAATGAACGTTTTGCACCTGGGGCCTTAACTCTTTGGGACACCCTGTACTTACAACACTAATCCCTCAAATTAAAATAGACCCCTTGTTGCAGACTTGACCGTTTATTCGTCTTATTGGAAACCGGAAGCTCGGCAGTCACGCGATCTGCCGCCGCAAAGCAGCTGGGCGAAGTACAAAAATTACACCCGCACGAATTATACACGTTACTCTCACGTACCGCATTGTACCTACGATCCACCAGTTGGGAAACGAGAATTGCGGCCGCCGAGGCCGTCCGGGCGATTGTGGCGAATGTGCCACAGTGGGAACCCGTCGGACTCGAATTCAAAACCGGTAGGTAAAATGCTGCGAGTCCGATTTTTGCTCAACATCGGCTTTATAGAGGAAACTCAGTCGTTATCGTGCGTCGGTAGACTGCAATTTAATCAATTTAATATGGAGAAGGTCCTAGCGAACAGTACACAACTCATGGCGTCCGAAGGGCGCGAGTACGATTTAGAGGAAGATTCCGCACTAGGTATAGACACAAAAGAGAAATTGGCCAAGCAGAGACAGCTCCTCAACGCTCGTCTAGGCTTGGACGTAGTTTCGAAAATCGGAATCGAAATTTCCGGCTTGTTTACGAACGAAGACTTGTCCACCCCGACGCCTGACGCACAAGAAAACAATTTTAAATGGGAGGACAATAATAGGGTATGCTCTCCAATGCGAAATGCTCTTAAAGACTACCATAAATTTCTCAGAAACCCCTCCGAGACATCGTATCGGGCCCGGGAAAAATCATTGGGTTAAGCTCGAGGGAGATGAACAGGGCGCGGCGGAAAGCGCGACAGGCAGTAAGTAAGCAGAGATCTCGGGAACCTGCCGATGATAATAATTTCGAAGAACCCGACAAAAAGAAGACAAAATTTGAAGAAGATAATAATTACACTAATTGCGGTAAGATTTTGTGTTCGTTTAGTTGCGTTCGTTCATGAATTTTTCTCTAGCGATTGAATGCGATGGAGGGGATTCCGGCGATTGGCCGTTGGAGTGGTTTTGTGATCAGTTAAGTCAAGACTTGTTTAGTAGTAGCTGGGAGTCACGTCACGGTGCCGCCACTGCACTTCGCGAGGTTATATCCGTCCATGGCGCTGGATCTGGAAAGTCCACTTACTTGTTACAGTCTGAGGTAATTGTGATTAATTAATAAACATTAAAAATTGTCTTCCCCAAAAAGAATTTTAATGTCGCCCGCGAGAAAAACCGAAAAGGAGCTTATTTTTGAACGCAATGACCTCGACTGGCGTGCCCTAACAACCAATAGAAAACCCGTATTTTCGATCGTGGCAACCGCGCTCGCTTTCCCTAATACGCTTCTTGTAATCACCAGACATACTTTCGTTCACGTTCGCTACGAAGTGGTATCTGTGTAAATTTCTTTGTTTTTCAAAATACAAATTCAAAACCAAATTTTGAAACACAATCGGCACTCTTAATATTTGGGGGCGAGATTGACTCCTTTATATTAACGAATTATTTTTCTAATTCTAGATGGATGAGTATCATCAAATTTGGTTAGAAGATATTGCTTTAAGATTACTATGCGTCTTGGCGTTGGATAGATTTGGAGATTTCGTGTCGGATGCAGTAGTCGCACCTGTCAGGGAAACCTGCGCCCAGTGCCTATGCGCCGTAATGAAGTTAATGGACGAGAAGAGCTGCAGGGAAACTTTAAAAGTACTCATTCAGCTTCTATCGCAAAAGGAATGGGAGGCCCGCCACGGCGGTCTGCTGGGTTTAAAGTACCTTCTCGCAGTAAGAGAAGACATGATCAACGTGCTTCTCTGCGATTCCTTTCCGTACATTCTCCAAGGGTTGTCCGATCCGGTCGATGACGTTAGCGCCGTTGCCGCGTCCGCTCTAATACCAATAGCGCCTAAACTGATGGATCTGGTACCGCAGTATGTCCCGACCGTCATTGAGAAACTATGGGACTTGCTTTCAGAGCAAGACGAACTAGCTGCCGCTTGTAACAGCTTTATGGGACTTTTAGCCTCGATTTTGAGTTTGCCAAAAGCGCAAATTTCGCTTCCTCCGCAACCGTTAAACGACGTAGTTCCGCGACTGTGGCCGTTTCTCAGTCACAACACCTCTTCAGTAAGGAAAGCGACTTTGCAAACTCTTAAAACGCTGACGGAGAAACCCATCAATAGCGAGATACTCCAGTGGGACGCCCAATTGTTGCAGGATGCAATGAGGCACGTTTTTCAACGGGTGCTGGTCGAGCCCAATGTGGATGTGCGGAACGTCGCCGAACAAGTGTGGACGAATCTCGTTAAAAATTCGGGACTTGTCGAACTGCTACACGCGTCCTGCCCGTTTATAAGTGTTTGGTTATGTTTAAGCATGCAGGGAGTTCGGATTGCGTTTGATTCTGGCATGTTTATTCGCGCGAAGACGTCTAGAGAACGGCGAAGGTATGCTATCGAGGGCATGCAGAAATTCGACGATACTGCGCCTCCAAAGTTATATCTTGGTGGTAAGCGAATCATGTCCCTCTAAAGCCCCTTGATATTCAAAGTACCATAACTTTATAATTATAACCCTGTATCACACTTTAAATACGCCTGTAGCTCTGTATACAAGGTTCATTCTTTAATTGTATTGGGGATACAGCAGAGCTGATAAAAACTAATACCAATGTACTTAAATCAATTTAATAATAATAATAATAATTTTTATTTCAAAACAAATGAATATTGGAAACATGTGATTGGCCGATCCCAATATTGACTTAAAATTTTTGAATTTGAGACTCTTGGTGATCTGACATGAAAGCTATCTGGGTCGCACAATGGATTCTATGCACTGGGTTTTTTATAAGAGTGTCTGCAATGCAGTTAACATAGCGATCAGAAGGGAAAAAAAAGTTTATTATGAAATTAAGTTTAGGGCAAATGATTCTAAAACACTGGTATAATTTGAGGCAGCTAAACTATACTAAAAAATGCAAGGATGACTCCCATGTACTCCCTTCGCACTTAGCAGATCCAGATGAGATTAACAACTGCTTTATAAATAATATTCCCATTTTAACTATTAACAGCTCTGAATTAATCCAGTATTATAATAATAATGTTAGAGGCACAGTCGGATCTAGTTTAACGTTTCGTAGAATTGAAGAAATGGAAGTGCTTAAGTACATTTCCACAATAAAATCCAACGCTGTAGGACATGATGGCATTGCCATAAGCATGATTAAACGCTGCTTGCTTTTTTTGTTACCATTCTTGACACATGTTGCTTCGCAAGATCTGAATTTCCTGCCACATGGAAAATTTCACACGTTATGCCTCTGTCTAAAGTAAATGTACCTAGCGAATTTAAAGATTTAAGACTTATTAGCATTTTGCCCGTTATGTCAAAAGTCATGGAAAAAGCCATCGAATCCCAACTCAGAAGCTACCTCATGCTAAACAATATTTTACCTGAACATCAATCTGGATTTAGATCGAGACATAGCTGTACCACAGATTTGCTTAAAGTAACAGACGATGTATTACATGCAAGAGACGCTGGAAAGGTTACCCTACTAATATTATAGATTACTCTAAAGCGTTCGATACGATCTCGCATGAGGTATTGCTGGCTATACTACATTATATTGGGGCTTCGCAATCTGGGATTTCACTAATTAATAGTTATCTCAATAATCGTCAGCAATCAGTATTTTGAAATGGTCAGGCATCAAAGTACTTAAATATCAAAAGAGGGGTCCCTCAGGGATCCATATTAGGACCTTGACTGTATTTAATTTACACACATGCTATCCCTTCTGTTCTAAAAGATTGCCAATATCACCTATATGCTGACAATACTCAGATATATTTTTCGTTTCATCTGAATTTACGTTACAGAGGAATATTAACTCCTCCGTCGCACAAACATGAATTTTTCAAGAGATCCTTTAGTTACCAAATTGTACATCTGTATAACAAGATACCATCTGATTTCAAAACATTAAGCCAAGTTAATTTTAAAAAAAGGCTGAGAATGCATTTCTTATATAAAAATTAATTTTTATGCACTTAATTGCTCCCTTCAGTTGAATCTGCCTGCTTTCGTGTCCCATTAATTCCAATAATATACCTATATGATTATGCGTGTATGAAACGTGTACCTATATGTATATAAATAATTATGTACCTTAGTGTTCACTGGAGATATTCTTTCTTTAATTTTTTACATGTTTATATTTTATCTGTGGCCATATCAATATTAATTTCTATATGTTATATCGGGTTAGGTGGAAGAGCAGCACATGGCATACATGTCATTGCTGAACCTCGCCCATTCCTAGTGAATAAAGGCATTTATTATTATTATTATTAATTAATTGATTGACAATGACAAAAATTTATTCCTAATGACATTAAAGTATTAAAATAAAATCCCTGAAAAAAAGAAAAGCTTCTTGGACATATAACCCCGCACTCAGGCGGTCGATAAATAAAATACAAAAATCTAGTTTTTTTAAGAAGCCAAACAATCTGGAATCTGATCAGGAAACGTTTGCGATATTCAGGTGCACTTAACAACAGAGACATAAAAACACTGGCTGACTCGAACTGGTTTGATAAGTAGATGAAAAATATTTGGTGGTTGCTTGTTCAGTAGAAACTTTAAACTTTTAATGAAGAACAAACCTTGTAGAATGGTTTTACTGAGCTGACAATTGCTTTGTTTCATTCTTGAACGATTTTATGGTGATCATGTGGTTTGACCTGCATTGTTTAATAAAATTTTAAAGCGTTCATTCTTATCAAACAAAATACGAGGCTTATTCATTTGAAATCCATCTTTGGTCAGATTAGCCTTGGAAACAATTGATGTTTTGCAAGGTGTACAGCGATTTTAAGTCTGTGACTTTAAAATAGCGTTATAGTACGTCGGGTACATGGCTAGAATGGGGAAAATACTGCACTTTTTGATTGGAATATGCAACTTTCTGTGGTAATAGTTAATACCAAAAGGCAACTTTTGAGATAGGGAGCCACTCGAAAATCCGTGCAGAAAACCAAAATGGTTGCCGTCAAAATGGCGCCATTAGGCGCAATATATTTTTTTGTATCTCTGCTCCTAATAGTCCGATTTTAATTTTTCTTTTTTATTGAAAGCTCTTGTGACGAGGAAACTTTTTTGCTATATAACATTTATCTCTAAAACTTAAGGATTTAGCACAATTTAAAAAAAGTGTTTTTTTACGAATTTGAATCACAAGTAAGCTCAACCCGATTTTTATGTGTAACTTATGTAAGGATTTGTATTATTCAGCACAATATTCTGACTCTTAAGGTCTGACGATGAATCGGTCTATACGATTCGAAGTCAATTAGCTAAAGAAATATTAAAATTCAATTATTTGAAAAACGAGTTTTATTGTATCAATTTATATCTACAAATAATACACTACGTCAAGAAAATAGTGGTTGCTATTTAAAAACAGTATGCCCCCTTTGACCGTGCAGAAGTATGCTACTGACCCCAAGTGTTTTTTTTATGAATTTGAATTACAAGTAAGCTCTTAATTGTGCAATATCCCGGTCTTTTCGACAAAAAAGGCCATCGTTTAGAAATTCAATCGATACAACCCCAAAACTCCTTGTATGTACCTTGCAAGTTAGGAAAATTTCAATCCGCCATGTTTTTTTTTTAAAAAATGCGCAATATTTGTTTCATCAGGCACGAGATCAAGCATTATGAAAATTGAAAGGAAACGCTTTGTCAATTTTTTTCTCTGAAAAACAGAAAATACACTCTGCAAGAAACACTCAGTATATCAACTTTAACTGTTACTCTCGCTCTTACTTATCCTATTTTATTTAACTAGTTGGTTTAAGATACGACGAATGTGAAATGTGGAGTGCTTATTTATCAGATCATGGGCTTTTTAAGGGTTTTCTCTCGGGTTTTCTTTAAGAATATTAACGGAATATTATGATTTCCAAGTTTTAGATACCTATTCATATAAATTGAATCATTTTTATTATACAGGGAATCCACCTTCTGTAAGCGGACGATAGATCCTCAATTGTTGAGATTAATGGTAACGGTTTGTTGGTACGAGAAGCCTGAGGAGAAGCCTAAAACGTATTTTTAGGTATATAGGGTGTTCTCAAGGACAACCTATACACTTTGATATTTTTTATAGGTATCCCCGGGTATCCCTTAACAAAAGAATTATTTTTGTAGGTCTTATCGTTTTTTTTTTTCGTAATTTTCGATATGCTTTTTATATAGGGTGAAAATTTTATCTTCAAAACATTTTTTAAAGAAGCTTTTTATGACATCCATAATTATAAAAAGTTTGCTACCAATCCGCGTACATTCAATTTGGGGTCAGTAGCATACTTCTGCACGGTCAAAGGGGGCATACTGTTTTTAAATAGCAACCACTATTTTCTTGACGTAGTGAATCATTTGTCGATACAAATTGATACAATAAAACTCGTTTTTCAAATAATTGAATTTTAATATTTCTTTAGCTAATCGACTTCGAATCGTATAGACCGATTCATCATCAGACCTTAAGAGTCAGAATATTGTGCTGAATAATACAAATCCTTACATAAGTTACACATAAAAATCGGGTTGAGCTTACTTGTGATTCAAATTCGTAAAAAAACACTTTTTTTAAATTGTGCTAAATCCTTAAGTTTTAGAGATAAATGTTATATAGCAAAAAAGTTTCCTCGTCACAAGAGCTTTCAATAAAAAAGAAAAATTAAATCGGACTATTAGGAGCAGAGATACAAAAAAATATATTGCGGCTAATCGCGCCATTTTGACGGCCACCATTTTGGTTTCCTGCATGGATTTTCGAGTGGCTCCCTATCTCAAAAGTTGCCTTTTGGTAGTAACTATTACCACGGAAAGTTGCATATTCCAATCAAAAAGTGCAGTTTTTTCTGGCGTACCCAACGTACTATTAGTTGCCGTCTAAATCGAGGTCCAAATATAATCAATTTTTGTACAAATTCATGCGTGAATGCAAGCAGTGAATGGAAACGCATATTTTGCGTATCCAGCTGTCAAGGAATGGTGTTGAGAATTTAAGAGTGGAAGAGGGGAGACGAATGATAAGCCACGACCAGGTGCATTGAGTACTGCATCAACAGAGAGGAATGGAGCATGTGTGGGAAACCTAATCGTGTAATTTGAATCAGAGCAATTTCAGAAAATGTTGGTTTTCAGTTGGATGAAGAAATACAACATGCAGTAAAAGAATTCTTCGAGCAGCAGCCATAAGATTTCTTTTAGCAGGGTATACATCGCTTCATGAGACAATGGGATATGTGCCTTAATTGTGGTCATAATTATTTTATTTGTAAACATATTTTCCAATAAATTTTTCCTGGATCAAAGTTGGGTTTCAATTGAACAAACATCATATTAAATTGATACATAAAAAGTAAGTAAGTACAAAATACCATTAAAATGGAGGAGTAAAAAACAAAAAGCCTTCATAAAGTTTGTACTTTACGTGTTATGTTGGGTTTAACAATCATTATCACTATCATTAAGGTAGCCAATAGATAAAAAGGTGTGGTTTCGTTGGTTGGCCACGCACAATAAACCTTTGTTTCTATTGACTATCTTAATGATTTAACCCACCATTAATGTCACACGAAAAATGTTGCTCAGGTGACATATACAGGTTGTTTCAAATTGGGTGGCACTATTGCGAACTTTCTTAGTGCGTAGAGTTGGAAAGACAGTTAAATTACCAAAAGTTGTCCTGTCTTACCGCTTCCCACGCCATTTTGAAACTATTGCAAATATCAATTTTATCTTGCAACCCCTCTCTTTTATTATCTTGCTCTCCGTAAGTCTGTCTGATGTCTTTTCATTTTTCAATGAATTGGGTAGATAGACCCTTGTGTAAAACTGCCACAATTTTAAATTTGGCTCACTTTTTCGCGAGTTTGCGGTACTTTGCATATCAAGGGAGTGTCAGGAAATGGCTCCCACCCCTCATAATCAAATCTTCACTTGGTCACTATTTTACTCTGTCCACAGGAAGCGAAACTACCCCTTTAGCTGTGAGGGAGGCTAACTCGATGCAGGTGCGGTGTATGGCTGCTAGAATGTTAGGTCATCTATCGTGCTACATAATCAAACCTGCTCCCGGAATCGACTACAGTCAAAATGTGGAAAAGCCAATCGACTGTTACGTGAAAGTCTTACTAGTTTACCTACAATCGAAATCTGCCCTGCAACGTTTAATGGCGGGCTTAGTTATAGCCGAATGGGCGAAGCTCGACAAGGGGACTGGCGAGTGTCCCATCTTACTACGGCAACGACTTCACGCGTGCCTATGCGAATATGTCTACTTCGACGAAATTGCGGTTAGCTTTACAAGACTGGCGCAGGAAACGAAGGACTTCATTGCCATGATGAAACACTACAAGGTTCCTATAACCGTGGAGAACGATAGCGTTTTAACACTGGAGCACATCCAACAATTGACCGGTCCCGATACCCACGTCACGCTGCAGAAGGTTAAACTGAAGCCAAAAGTGCAGGAGAGCTTGGAGGAGCGACGCAGAAACATTCAGGGCTCCGTGTCGCAAACGAGCAGCGATCAGTTCATGCTTAGCGTTAGTACTTTGGCGGCGCTATCCGGGGCGATCGTCATGTTCCATTCACTACCAGAGAAATTAACACCGGTCGTTAAACCGCTGATGGAATCGATTCGCAAGGAGAAAGATGAAAATTTGCAAAAGTTAACGGCCGAACATTTGGCGCAGTTACTGAATCAGTGTCGCGATCGCGCTCCATGTCCTAACGACAAGATTCTCGTCAACTTGTGCACGTTTTTAAGGTTAGTCAATTCTTGGCACTTAAATAAATAGGTATGCGTATGCAAGGATGTATATCCACTTCCTATTTTTCGCTGCTAAGTGATCCTTTTCTTCTTTTTTTTTTGTACGGTCATTGACAAAGGTAATGATTGTCTAATGCCGACAAAAAACCCTTAGTAACTTTAACTTAGCTCAAGCTAGGAAGCTAATAATAAATCTGTGTAATGTATTTAACATCAAATAATTTTTAATTTGCACGCTTTTACACACATAAACTACACATCTAAAAACAAATATTAGGGTAATTTGATCATTACTTTTACACAGGGTGTCCCATTAATGGTCACAGGTCAAATCTATGGAACCGTTAATTGCACAGCTTCGGGAAAAAAATTTTGTCAACAAAAGGGACCAAGAGAAATCGCTGGAAATTATTTTCAAGTTTCTAGCTTCGCCGCTAGAGGGCGTACGATTCATGGTTAAGTAGAAAAAAAGACTTTTGCTAAAATATACGCAACAAACAAACATTTTGATACAGCACATATTGCTCTAGCACAGGCACGTCAAACACGCGGCCCTCCGTTCTGAAACCTGCAGACCGTCACGATGTTTGCAAATTATAACATTTAATTGTACCGTGTATCCTATTTTGGTTGAGACTGCAGTGTATCTCGGCTGTTTTTAAAGATAGAGACTTGCGGTTTTCGCGAACCTGTGACACTTTTGTGAAACCACAGTCAGAATCAATCTAGCTTCGTTTGTTTCTGAGATGCAGGGGGCCGGCTCGTGTAGCGCAGTTTAGTTAAATCTGGACTGGTTGCTGGTTCGAATCCGGGTTCGGGCATGGATATTTGTAAATGTATAGTGGCTTGGGCCAAATTTTGAATTGAATTTCCTTTATTCCAAGTGCCTATGTATCAAATTTCGTTTAAATTCTTCCATAAATAAAAAAGTTGGCACTGCGCATGCGCAAAACCAAATTTTGAAATTGGCGTTTGATTTTCCTTTATTCCAAGTGCCTATGTATCAAATTTCATTCAAATACTTTCATAAGAAAAAAAGTTTGCAATTCGGTTTATAAAATTCGGGTAAAAAATGTGATTGTATAGTGGGTTGAGTGGGAAGAGTAGCAAATTGCTAACACTCCGCCCACTATAAAATAAAGGCAATAAAATAAAATAAAATAAATAAATGGTCGAGATGCGAAAAGGGCACTGTGAATTTTGAATCGATTCGACTCAACTTTTGGCATTGCGTATTATATGGCTAAAGCTATGCCCATATTGAATTTCATGCAATTCAGTTCATAACTAACGGAGATGTAAAACCGATCGGACATTTCTAAACAAAATTATCGTTCACACAGACAGATAGAGGAACAGACAGGCAAAGGAACTGACGGACAGACCAACAGACAGACGACAGACAACAATACAAAATTATAAATGATCTCTAGGATGGTTAATAAACGGAAAAAGTGTAAAATTATGGAACATGTAAAAAATGGTTTGTTGGTTTTTTTACAATAACTTTTTTAGCAATAAACGCAGAAAAAATTCCTTCCTTGGTGTAAGCCTCGACATCATAACGAACCAAATAGCGAAAAAAGTAGAACAATAGCTCTTAAGATAAAGAACTAGTAGCGTCGCAAAACGAGCGGACGGACGGACGGACAAAGTGGCCACAATAGCGCATTTTTTTTATTTTTGTGGAAATGCGCCAAAAAAGGTAAAAACTGCCTATTTTAGATATTGTTACGTAGAATCCAGTGGCGTAGTAAAAAAAACTTTTGGAGCACTGTTTCTGAGGTTTGACCCGAAGTTGGTTTTAAATGCAAAACGCTGTATATTTTAACGTCAATTTTTGTGTGTTCTTTTTCTTAATTACATTGATGTATCACAACTGGATTGTTTTAATTTGGGCGATAAAAATCAATAAAAACCTTTTTCTTACTCTTTTTAAATAGTAGGCCATGGATTCATTGAGATTTTGATTTTTTTATTGTATCCATGGTAACTAAGGCAGCCGATATCAATAAAAATGGCAGACGGCAGAAATATGTCATTTCAAAATGTTGAAAAATATAATATAATAAAAAAAATATAGGATCATACATCAATGTAATCACAAAAAAGAATTCAAAAAATTGTACATATACAGAGTGTTGCATTTAAAAGATACCAAGTTTGGGTCAAATCTCAGAAACGGTAGTCGACAATTTTCTTTTATTACGTCACCACCAGATTCTACGTAAAAATATCTAAAATAGGCAGTTTTACCTTTTAACCACCCCTACGCTAGTAAAAGAGGTATTTTACAGAAATACACGTTTTGAGGTACCAGAAATCCGAATCAAACAAAATTTTGATGTCACTGTGGTACCCATATTCTTAGACATAAAAGAAAGGGCTGTATTTTTTCGTGTTATTGTATTATTATTAATGTGAACTTTTTTATCATGTGGCCCGCAGTCAGATGTGGAAACCTTAAAATGGTAAATGAGTTTGACATGTCTGCCTAGCATATATGAGACGTGGGGGAAGGGGAATTGAATGTAACTTCGGTGTAGGTTAACCGATTTTCACATAACAGGTCTTGTTGGAAAGAGCTCTCTTCGTGGAATCAAATTTTACACGAATAGAGTCTTTAGTAAATGTGATGAGTGGTAGAGGGCGCGATGTGTTTTTTTGATTGCGGCAAATCTAGAAACTATACTGCATTCACTATGGCGCTGTGTTTGAAGATAAACACACACAGGAAAAATATAAAACGGTCCCAAATTATTGTAAAGCAGTGGCGTAACTAGGTAGGTGCCAAAGGTGGCGCGGCACCGCGCTCTGGATGGGGGAAGGCGCGGAGGGCACTAAGTCGGGATGGGCAGTACGTGGTGTACCGTATAGGCCAGTCATAAAAGACAAGAATGGCAGTTAAATTCTAATACTTTGCTAAAGTCGACTACAGGGTGCACTGAAATCCTCCTTTAGGATGAACCGAACATTGTTAAAAAGTAAAAAAATTATCAAAGTCTTTGTGTGAGATGTAAGGGATTTCAGCGCATTTTGTGTGGCAGATCAGGACTTTTATTAACCACAATCAATAAGATTTTGTCGGGGGCCCCATATTCCCTTTGTCGGTACCCACCTCCGACATCCCGTTCGCCCGGAATTCGCGTTTGAAGTTTTTACTCCACCGTTAGTAAGATCTTGTCGAGAGTTACCACACTCCCTTTGTCGGTACCCGCTTCCGACGCCGCCACAGACCCGCCGTTTGAATCAAAACACTTTTACCACGTTATCTTAAGTGCCTCAATATGAATGGCGACTGTGTTGAAAAATAGCCTAAGAGTGTAGCTTCCAAATGTATATAATAAAAGTTGTTTATTACACTTTCTTAATTTTTTATTTCAAAACGTCTGTTACGTTCTGGATGGCCCTTGTAGTACAAAGTTACAGCGGTAGGAAAAGGCTGCAGATTTAAAATAATAATAATACTTTATTTGTGATCTATACAATAGTCTGTATTAGTGTAACCAGCATTTGCACGCAATCATTTCTACGACTTGTGCCCCATGCCATAGTTAAATTTGACGCGAGAATTGGAAACACTATAAATAAATGTACTTATTTCTATTCTTCATTCAGTGAAAGATTTCGTTATTGAAAGCATCTTTCTAAAATTTAAGTATGCAAAATTTGTGTGTAAATTCGAAAGGGTGCAGTTTTTTTATAATTTCGTGTAAAGTTTCTCTCAAAAATAGCGCAGTGGTAAATGATAAGGCGCCAAAATCTGGTAGGGCGCCAAAACCTTATCTTGCACCGCTTTGAAAAATACCTAGTTACGCCACTGTTGTAAAGCAGAAATATCCAGCACTGCAAACAGAAATAAGTCTTTGACATTCACAGCTAATGACATTTCAACAGTTTAGTTGGCAACAGAAACTAACAGCTTGCAAAATTCGCTACTCGTTTTATATTTCAGTGTAATACTTACTTGTGTTTTAACCAATCACACTGAAAGTCAAAGTTTCCCTATGCTTTCTACCGCTACCTTCTTAAAATGAAGGTATAGGAACTAATTTCCAGCGATTTCTCTTGGCCTCTTTTGTTAACAAAAAATTCCCAAAGTTGTGCAATTATTGGTTCTATAGATATGACCTGTGATCTTTATTAATGGGACACCCTGTACATAGGCGTCTATAGGGGCGAAAATGCGCTTCGCTCTAGTGGGCGGCACCCTTAATACTGTAGGCTTACATGGTATCCTTCTATTTTATTTACAAATTCTAGATGTGATCCAGAATTTACTCCAGTAATTCATCACAACCAAGGTGCGATCTCCCCGCCCGCGGTATGCTCATCAACGCCCCTGTGGAATCGTTCCATCGGCAATTACAACGGAATCGTTATGTTAAACAATCTACAGAAGAACGCTGAGAGGGCGGCGTTTCGCAGACTGAACAGCGCGGGACGAGGGCCGGGACGGCCGCCTGCCACCGACATTCCACTGGAGGAGCTCTTCAAGGAAGAAAACGAAACGCAAAAGGCGAACCAAATTCAGAGGCGTGGCGCGACGCTGGCGCTGACCGAAATCGTGAAATATTTCGGCGAGAATCTCCCAGCGTTTCTGCCGAAGATGTGGGAGCTTATGGTGGGACAGTTGGTGAAAATAGTTAGTCCGGACGAGTTCGTCGCCGAGACCTGGCTGGGGAAGTGTAGCGAGTCGGAACAGTTAGTGTGGGCGTTGCAGGTTCTGGAGGTCACTTGCGATAGTGTGCACGTAAATTTGAGACCGGCCATGATGGACGATAGTATTCCGCGTATTTGTGTTCTATTAGCTCATCCTTTTAGGGCTGTGAGACATTTAGCTTCACGGTGTTTAGCCGCCCTCGCCAATATCGATTCGGTTCCCGTAATGGAGTTAGTTGTCGAAAGGGTGTTACCGATGTTGGGCGCCACCAGTAATGATATTGAAAGACTAGGAGCCGTCGAAGCTATCGCGTGTATTGTCGAGACTTTACAATTTAACATCGTTCCTTATGTCGTTCTTCTGGTCGTGCCGTTACTCGGTCGTATGTCCGACCAGAATCAGTGCGTGCGCCTAATGGGTACTCATAGCTTTGCGACGTTGGTACAACTCATGCCCTTAGATGGAGTCGTGCCTGAGCCGCCGTCTTTTAGAACCAGTGGGTTGGTCGGAAAGCGGAACAAGGAGCGGGAATTTTTGCAGCAGCTGCTGACGCCATCTAGCATTCCGGATTATGAAGTACCTGTACCGATCGATGCCGAATTGCGAAGTTATCAGCAAGCGGGCGTCAATTGGTTGGCATTTTTGAATAAATATAAGCTACATGGAATTTTGTGTGACGATATGGGCCTCGGCAAAACACTCCAATCCATCTGTATTTTGGCGGGCGATCATTACGTACGCGAGCAAGAGTACCTGAAAACGAGAGCTGCCGATTGTGAACATCTTCCGTCTCTAGTCATATGTCCGCCTACGCTTATAGGTATGTACTACATTTAGTTGATAGTACGAACATAGTGATCTTTACTGTCACAGACTAAAATACTACAGAAGGTTCAAGAGATCTGTTATGGTGAAAAATCTCTGCCAGCTAGCGCTCCCAACATAAAATGTTTTAAATCTTGGTTTAAAAAAAGAACCTCTATATTCTTCATGAATTAATGGATGACTATTCTATAATACATAAAGTGTGTCGCACAAAACGCAGATGTAATTGGTTGACAGTTTTGTTTTCTAATTTTCTATTTGGGCATTCTTTACTTAAATGTTCCGTTTTACAACATCTAAAACATTCCGTTTTCTTTGGTTTTGTGCAATCCCTATATCAAAATGGCATCAGGGCGTCTGTGTAACATTTGCATGTTAGTTTCTTCAACCAACGTTTTCCGTCTGATTTGCTCTCCCCGTCATACATCTCTATTGCCTTTGTCAAATCGCGCCGCTTCTGGCATTCGCGTTGGCGCCACTGCGTTATCCACGGGCGTCGGGGCCATTTGTGCGAACGTTCTTTCAAACATCACGTCGCTGGTCGCCTGATGTGAGATGTACACAAATTATGCTATTATATGTTCATTGAAGTGACTGTTTTTATACTAGACGACGTCTAACTCTCTCTTATCAATGTCATTTTCCGTTCCTCCTTCCTACTACCATTACCATTTCAATTATAAAAAGATCTTACAATACTTTCCTTTATCATATTCCACTCCTCTCTATTCCCTCCTATTTTTTTTCCTTGTTCTTCTAGTCACCTTCTGTACAACTCCACAGTGTTTCTTGTCCAGAACTGTATCTCCTTGATTTTTTTGCTTCTCTCCCTTGCTTATTTAAACACATTTCCATAGGTTGGTCATTAAATTCTATTCTTGTTCCTATCTTAAATTCTTCTACTTTTCCAGTATTTTTCATTTATTAAAGTATAATCAATTGCTGATCTTCCCCTTCCTCCCATTTTATGTGAATTGCTCGTCTCTTCCCCTCCACTTCCATTTTTCGTTCCTGTATTTCTGCCTCTTTAATTTCTTTTATTTTATTTTGCCTTTATTTTTGAGCGGGCGGGGTTTCAGCCAAGGCTGCTCTACCAACCCAACCCACTATACATTTACAAATATCCATACCCGAATCCGGATTAGAACCAGGGGCCCTTAGTAACACAGTTCAGCTTAACCTGAACTGCGGCAAATTTCCCTTTTTTTACCCCTGTTGAGATACTTTCTTTTGCTCTGCTCTTTCTATTTCCCTCTTAGCGAATGTATTCCCTCGATATTCTTTCTTTTCTTTTATCCATGATTCTATCAAACCAATGACTCCCTATCCTCTTATGAATTCCCAGAATTGAGCATTGAGCTAACCCCACCATGTTCCATAAAATCAATTTCATGTTACTGCGCTCCATTTTTATTTCACTCTGCTTTTTTCTCTTATTCCGTTGCACCCCCCCCCCCCCCCGACTCTGCCTTCTGTTACTATTAATTTCTCCATCCAAACCCCTCCTCTTGTGTTTTCTTTCTCTTTGCACTTACTAGCTCTTTTGCTTCTTTACTCTGTCTTTGCTCTTTTTCCCTATATTCCTGTCCTTTATCTTGATTTTTTGCCCTTTTTTCTTTCATCTATTTCCATTATCAATATTATCCATTTATTGTCATCTATGTATATGCCACCACTTCCTTTTAACTTTTCCTTACCCCTCATAATTTTCCTCTTCTTTTCCCATAGTTCCGCGACTATTATCTTATTTCCCCTACTTCAATTGCTCTCGCCTCTGCTTGTAGGTTTTGTTTTAACCATTTCTCCATGCTTTCTCCCTCTTTTCTTTTTTCCATCTATACTAATGTTATATTATTTCTCTCTTCTCTCTTTCTTTTCCTTATCCCATTGCTTTCCCATCTCTTCCTTAGGTTTCCGATTTGTTCCCGCATCGTCTTTTTCGCCTAATCTATTTTTTCTGTTTTCTTTGCCATCCATTTATTGTATCATATTTCCCTCTTTACTTTTATTCCTTCCATCGGCTTTTCAATCGATTCTTCTATGTTTTCCCCTGCCCTTATTTCGCTGTCCTCTATTCTCTCCTTTCTCTCCATCCTTTGTTCTGGAGATCTTATAACTTTCTTTCTCTTCAAACCACTCTCTCTCTTTCGCTTCTTTTCTTTTCATTCGCTGGGTTGAGGATTAATTTGTGTATACGCAACGTCAACTTTCTTATTTATTGAGATATTTTGTTGAAATTTTAAGGCTTCTAGTAAAGGCGAACATACTGCATATTGTAAAGACTAGATGTGCGCATGCGCAATCTTAATTTTTTGTTTCTAATACTGATCAGTGCATCATTTTTTAGCGCATTTCAAAATAAAAAAAAATGCGCTATTGTGGCCACTTTGTCCGTCCGTCCGCTCGTTTTGAGACGCTTTTTTTATCTTAAGAGCTATTGTTCTACTTTTTTCGCTATTTGGTTCGTTATGGTGTCGAGTCTTGCACCAGGGAAGGAATTTTTTCTGTACCACAAAAAAACAAAAAACCGTTTTTTACATGTTCCATAATTTTATACTTTTGTCGTTTATTAACGATCCTAGAGATCGTTTATAATTTTGCATTGCTGTCTGTGGTCTGCCTGTTGGTCTGTTCCTTTGTCTGTCTGTCCCTCTATCTGTCCTTGTGAATGATAACTTTGTTTAGAAATGTCCGATCGCTCTTACATCTCCGTTAGTTATGAACTGAATTGCAATAATACGCAATGCCAAAAGTGTAGTCGAATCGATTCAAAATTCACAGTGCCCTTTTCGCATCTCGACCATTTATAAACCGAATTGCAAACTTTTTTAATTATAAAAGTATTTAAATGAAATTTTATACATAGCCACTTGGAATAAAAGCAAATTTAACGCCAATTTCAAAATTTGGTTTTGCGCATGCGCAGTGTCAACTTTCTTATTTATGGAGGGATTTAAATGAAATTTGATACATAGCCACTTGGAACAATAGAAAATCTAACGTTAGCTTCAAAATTTAGGTTTGCGCATGCGCAGTTCTTTCATATTTGTGGCCGGATTTTTACTATTTTAACAAAAGTTGCATCTTACAACTAGGAAATGAATGCAAGTTGAAATGCGCTTTATGTAAATCGTTTACGATTACTTTTTAACTTGTTTTAAATTTAGGAGATATTGATTGATATCAATTAGCTCCCAAAATCAACAAGCCAAATGTAACAGCTGTAGTGTTTTAATCTGTGCTGATTATTAAACGTGCATACTGAGATCTTCCTCTCATTTTAGGACATTGGGTTTACGAAGTAGAAAAGTTTCTTTCGCAAAAATACTTAAATCCGTTGCAGTATAACGGAAATCCGACAGAAAGAGAGAAATTACGTAGGAAATTTAAAAAGCACAACCTGATTGTCGCGTCCTACGATATCGTACGTAAAGACATCTCTTTCTTTTCGGCGATAAAGTGGAATTACATAATTTTAGATGAAGGTCATATTATTAAAAATGGCAAGACGCGTACTAGTATTGCCATAAAGAATCTAGTCGCGAATCATAGACTGATTTTGAGCGGTACCCCCATACAAAATAACGTTTTGGAGCTGTGGAGTCTGTTTGACTTCCTAATGCCCGGCTTTTTGGGCACGGAGAAGCAATTCACCGCGCGATATTCGAAACCGATACTGGCGAGCAGGGATCCCAAGTGTTCGACGAAGGAGCAGGAGGCCGGAGCGCTCGCGATGGAATCTCTGCATCGGCAAGTTTTACCGTTTTTATTGCGAAGAATGAAGGAGGACGTTCTTGACGATCTACCGCCGAAGATTACTCAAGATTATTATTGCGAATTAAGCTCATTGCAGGAACAGCTTTATGATGATTTCTCAAAATCGCAAGCGCATCTCACTCTACAGGTAAGATTTCTCAGCCTTTCTTCCTATATTATTTTGGAAGTCTATAGCACTCACACATTTAATACTTTGGGAAAATAATCGATTGTACCGATTCATTGATTAATCAAATAATCGATTAATCAAGCACTTGATTAATCAAATAATCGATTAATCAAATAATCGATTAATAAAAATAATCGATTAATTTAAAAGAATAATCAAACCCGATTATCGATTATCATTTGATTATAATCGATTAATCGATTTTTTTGGCCAACGCTAGCTAGGATCACCTTTTTTTATTACCTTACCCATATGAGGGTTCCATGTTAACCTCTGGTCAAAGTTCACTCCCCCAATCTTGATTATTTTCCAGCAATCGTTCTCGACGGGCGCCACTGCCAGTTCAATGCAAGGCAACACGCACATCTTCCAGGCCTTGCGATACCTCCAAAATGTGTGCAACCATCCAAAGTTGGTTCTGAATTCGTCCCATCCTCAGTATTCGCAAATCATCGCTCAGCTGCAACAGCAACAGTCTCTGCTGGACGATATCAATCATTCCGCGAAGCTACCCGCCCTCAAGTGAGTACCAAACGCAAATCTGCATATGCTAGAAACGTAATTTATGTAGGCAACTTCTGCAAGACTGCGGTATTGGTTCGACCGAAACGCAAAATTCGGAATTGGTAATAAACCAACATCGCGCCTTAGTTTTTTGCCAGCTAAAGGCCATGTTGGACATAATCGAGTTCGATCTATTCAAGAAGAATATGCCGTCAGTTACCTACCTTCGACTGGACGGATCCATTCCTCCAGGACAAAGACATTCCGTTGTTACAAGGTACCTCAAAGATTAATCGATTAAAAGCTACTTTGATTACTTTTCAGGTTTAATAATGATCCGTCCATTGATGTGCTCTTACTCACGACGCAAGTCGGCGGGTTGGGATTAAATTTGACCGGTGCAGATACGGTTATTTTTGTCGAGCACGATTGGAATCCAATGAAAGACCTTCAAGCTATGGATCGGGCGCATAGGATCGGTCAGAGAAAAGTGGTGAACGTATATCGGTTGATCACTCGAAATACACTTGAGGAAAAGATTATGGGGTATGTATTGCTAGCAGACAACTAATGAAAAGCGTATTTTAATTGGAAAAATGAAGTGAATTGAGACTCAGTTTTTATTATTCTAAATAAAAAAATAAATAAAAAATAATAATTAAAAAAAAAAAGACTGTTTGAGTCTCAATTCACTTTATTTTTCCAATAAGAAATCACTCAAACACTTATGGGAGTCCTTCATCAACAAACATATTTTAATGTTCTTGTCTTTTTCAGGCTTCAGAAGTTCAAGGTCCAAACGGCGACAACCGTGATCACTGGAGAAAACAGTCGTCTCGAATCGATGGGCACCGATCAACTGCTCGATTTATTCTCACACAAGCCTCTAACCGGAAGCGGTTCTGTGGGCGGCCGCACAGATGCAAACGGCGTTCGCGCCTTATTAGACTCCCTGCCCGACTTGTGGGACGAAAGACAGTATGAGGATGAATACGATTTATCTCAGTTTATGGATAAGTTACAAAATTAATTTTTTTTGTATGCGTTTAATTAATAAATTGTCTCTAGTCGTTTTTGACGTACACTTAGAAGAGTTTTATAATTTAGTACAACGATCGATTCTGTATTAGGGCCTAATTTCTTGTATCCACTTGCATGTATTAAGTTGAGAATAATTTGGAATTATAGTTTTAATGATGTTAATGTATAGGTAGTGTGTGTGTAACTAGCCATAATTTATTTAAGTAACTTTAATTATCATATTTTACACGCTGTATATTGTAATAGAGGCTTAAACCACAGTTTATTATTAACCTTTAATTTTGATATTCTACTTTTATGTTTTTTGTTATATTTGAAGTGGGCGAGGTTGCAACAGTCTTGGTTGCAATCAGAGCTGGGCAGAATACTTTCAAAAAGTATTTGAATACTAAATACTTTTACATCCAGCACTAGCGAATACTAGATACAGATACATTGAAAAGTATTCAAATACTTTAGAATGTATTCGAATACTAATCCTAGCGATTTTGGAACAGATCCATTTTTGACCATCCGTTTGTCCGCGTGCATGCTAACTTGTTTAGAAACGTGCGATCATTTTGAAAATAGGTACACATGGTCTTAAGGATATAAGAAAGGTCCCTATTGTTTTTAAGTTACGTAGACTATCGAGTTCGGTATTCAGATGTATCGGATTTTTATATTTGATTTTGTGACAATGGAAACTTTCCCTAAACATTTCTAAATTGTTCTCAAATATTTGAATAACTTAAAAGTACTGCCTTTTTTTGAGGCCGGAAAAAAAATTGTCTGAGATCGACCGGGAAAACATTTTCTTATAGAATTTGGCCAGTAGAATCCATAATTTCAAACAGTTTGAAGATTGGACTACTAGTTCAAAAGTTACAGCCCTTTGAATTTTTTTTCGAAATTTGTTTTTTGTCCATAACTTTTTATTGAGAGGTCTAATTGAAAACGTACGGATTGTCTCAGATCGACCCAGAAAAAAAATTTTCTTATAGAATGTGGTCTGTAGAATCCATAATTTCAAACAGTTCCAAGAGTGGGCTACTAGTTCAAAAGTTACAGCCCTTTTAAATTTTCTTTCGAAATTGGTTTCTAGTCTATAACTTTTGATTGAGAAGTCTGATCGAAATTGGGCTACTAGTTCAAAAGTTACAGCCCTTTGAATTTTCTTTTGAAATTGGTTTCTAGTCTATAACTTGATTGAGAAGTCTGATCGAAAAAGTACGAATTGTTTTGGATTCTACGCACCAAAATTAATAAGAAAAAGTGTTTTCCCGAGAAATTTTGGAGCAGTCGATTTTTGGAAAAAAAGGAAGGTTGTACACTGCCTTTTTTTGAGGCCCGAAGAAAAAAATGTCTCGGATCGACCCGGAAAAAAATTTCCTTACTGAATGTGGCCTGTAGAATCCATAATTTCAAACAGTTCCAAGATTGGGCTACTAGTTCAAAAGTTACAGCCCTTTGATTTTTCTTTCGAAATTGGTTTCTAGTCCATAACTTTTGATTGAGAAGTCTGATCGAAAAAGTACGAATTGTTTTGGATTCTACGCAACAAAATTAATAAGGAAAAGTGTTTTCCCGAGAAATTTTGATGCAGTCGATTTTTGATAAAAAAGGAAGGTTATACTCTGCCTTTTTTTGAGGCCCGCAAAAAAAATTGTCTCAGATCGACCCGAAAAGAAATTTTCTTATATGTAGAATGTGGCCTGTAGAATCCATAATTTCAAACAGTTCCAAGATTGGGCTACTAGTTCAAAAGTTACAGCCCTTTGAATTTATTTTCGAAATTGGTTTCTAGTCTATAACTTTTGATTGAGAAGTCTGATCGAAAAAGTACGAATTGTTTTGGATACGCACCAAAATTAATAAGAAAAAGTGTTTTCGCGAGAAATTTTGGTTTAGTCGATTTTTGGTAAAAAAGGAAGGTTATACACTGCCTTTTTTTGAGGACCGAAAAAAAGTTGGAGTAGTCGATTTTTGGTAAAAAATTATGGGAAGTATTCGAATACTTCCCAAAGTATTCAACTACCTTGCGAAGTATTCGAATACTAAATATTTGTGTAAGTCTTTGAGTTACATCAAAGAGTATACAACGACTCTTTGGTTACATATACAAATACTGCTTCCATAAAAGTATTTAATTACAAAGTATTTGAATACTTTAAACTAAAAAGTATTTACAAAATCGAATACTGCCCAGCTCTGGTTGCAATAAAGGGTGTACACTCCCTCAGAAAGTTTTGAAATTCTGAACTAAAACGGTACCAAAATCCATTGAATTATTGTTTGTTGTCGGTTAGCTAAATTTTACCTTTTTTTTGTCGTTTTGCTTACTGTAGGGTTTTTCATTTGCTTCTCTGAAACTTGCTACAAAGTTTTCCACCTTGCCAGCAAAAATAAAACGACACTAAATGGTCATATCTCTGTATTGAAAGTAATTCAATTTCCTTGCCCAATGAATTTCTTACAAATACGATGTTTTTTGTTATGAACCTTTACAATTTTAATTGACCATTCTGTATTTCAAATAACCTAATTTTTCAAACTTAACACAATAGACTATACTTAAATATTAACAATTTTTTACTCTGTAAGAAAATAAACCGCAGATTATATGGAATTTGTGGAATCAAATTATACATTACTATTATTTATATCAGAAATTCAAAATTGGATAGATCCTTTAAGGCCAATTAATCAATTAAAGTTTCACGTTAAATTTTCTACGAATTCGAATTTCCCGGTATCCCACCTGGCGAGTCCCAACACTGGACCTCAATTTGCTTTGGCGGTGATGCTTCAGTGGGGTAGTCCGATGTTTCCCGGGAAATTTGGTGCGCGAGCACACTGATAATTATGTTACGAATTGTGTAATAATAATAATAATAGTGATCACCCCTTAGAGAAGGAGTCTAAGAATCACCCAGTTATCCTATGGTGGTGGATATACAGTCGTGCTCACCACCTCTGATTTGACAAGTTTGCCAATCCTCACCTATTTTAATGAGTAAAACACATAACATACCCTTCTCTCTCTCCCATGGCGATTAGGTTGGCTTGAATAAGCGGATCAAATACAAAAGATACTCTGGAAACACCCCTGAGACCCGCCGGATTAAGGTTATAACAGAGACTTCTTCCCGTCTTCCCACCTCCCAAGTCATCAGGTGTCCCTTCCGAATCTTCAGTATGCATACTTTTGAAATTAGACACAGAACACTTTCAAATGTGTCTATCTTTATTTGTTGTCATTAAACCTGGTACTAATAACAATCAAAGATTATCTTTGCACCAACAATGAATGGATCATGTAACGAATTTTATTCAAATGCATTGCGTGTCGCATCTTTCCACATTATTATAGACCATCAGAAATACTTTTCCCCCTGTACATGATAAGATAGTTTGTATCAACGTTCTATCTAACACCCCGTTAGTGAAAATGATTACTCACGATGTATTTGTTGTTCTGGTGGTGGTATTTATTGCATGTGTGATGTGCGCCTATTTCGAGAAGCTGTAAGTAATATTCTAGATTCAGAAGAAATTTATTTTGTAACCTACCATGTAGATGGGAGCAGCTTTCTCAAACGTTGCAGAAAGCTCATCCATCCATGTAGATAGTTTGGCACTAAAGTTTATCTAATGAAATTGAAAAAGGGCTCAAGAATGTCAAAATATTGTTTGTGTATATATATTTTCAAAGATTCATTGTTATACAGAAACTCATTAAAGCTATTACATTTAATAAAATGGCAGTTCGCTACACAAGTTTTAGCTACAGATCACAATATTAAGTGATAAGCATGGAAGCCTCACAGTATATATATATTTGATTACATGATATGATAAAATACATGATAAAAATATATCTATTCTTATATATGTTTATCTTCTATCACATTAAAGCTAATCTATCGTCAAGTGAACAGCATCAACACGAGTCAGACTTATGAATTGTACAACATTAATATTATATCGCTTATAATAATTGCTTCTTACATGATTGTTTATATAAGTTACATCGAAGCACCATGCATTGAGTACATACATCTTAGTTAAAAGGGTACCTAAGCGGGTAATGAGGTAATTTAGCGCAACTTGCACTTTGCGTTCCGAGACACTAACTGGGAAGTTGGGTTTACAATTGCGATACGATTAAAAGCAGATTAATGCTTTAACACTCTTAGACTTATACAGTATAAAAATCTTTTTGAATTTCTGGATATGTTTTAATGTTGAATACAAACTTGAGCAAAATATTACATCTCTTGTTTCCCGCAGTCCGTTTCTTATACACATATCGTAACAATGTATAACACTATTCAACAAACATTGCTTAGGCACCGTTTTAAACGATAACAGTTCAAGTATTTCGTAAGTAATGAGTTTACATATGCTAAAAACAGCGAAGTCGCATAGATCGAATCATTTCTCATGAAACACAAACGCTAAAAACTAGCACTACGTATATACAATTCGGTACATTTTTGTGTTAGTTAACATATCGGTACAAATATAACATATTCAATTGTGTCGCTAAAAATTGTATAAGCTCATAGAATTTCATTAGTCAGTCATTTTGTTTTAAATTAAACATTGTATAAGGGGGTTACAATAAATGAATAGTGGGGCGAAACACAAATACAAATTTACATTAAAATTAAACCACTAGCACTAATATATAAAACAATTTATAAATAAATAATTTAAAAACAGATACTTGTAAAATGAACGCTAATTTCCTAGATATCACAAACATATACAAATAAATGTTTTCATTTGCGAGTGATTATAAAAAGGTACTTAATACCTATCATTAAGTCATCAAGGAACTTGATTAATATTGTCGACAAACCCCCCGTTTGGTGTAATAAAAAATTATTTAAATCTACCAGTCTATAGAATTTACATTAAGTACGGTCCCGCCGTCATACCGACGTGAGCGCCTTTGTCGTGACAAATAATATGAACAAATTTTAAATTGTTAACGCTAAACAGATCGTTAAATATTTTCTTAGTGTCGAGTTGTCCCTTTTTCGTACCGTTAATGGAAGAATCCTGAGAAGACAATGCGTAAACGATCGCAGGTATGACGGACCTGCTCCGCTCGATGATATGATCGAGGTTCCAAGTTTGAAAAATTATCCGTGCCTCTCTACTCGTATAAGGATTAATACTGTGCATCGGCTTATATAAACATGCGCCCTTATCCCACCTTCCCTCGCAGAGGAATTTGCCGGTTTCGTCGCACAAACTCTTACATTTACGGTCTCCGATCGCGCACGATCTATCGAAGTAGTTGCCGAAGAATTTGACAAATTTAAGACCGTCATGTAGGTCGAGGAGCAACGTATGTAATCGTTCGGGCGGTAAATTGGCGTTTTTCCGTAATTCCTCTTTCGTTTTGTAGTAATACGTTCTTACTCTGTCTTGCGCTCTCCTAAACATATATTCCTCTTTTGTTTTTGATCGAGTGTCTAAGCCTGTTTGATATAAATTTTGTATGTTATGTGGGCATTGTGTAAGGGAATGCGGGTAAGCAAGTTTGCGCATTCGAGTTATGAATTTGCGATGGGAAAAGTAGTGGCGAATTTTTAAGTTCGACGGCTGACAAAGCGAAATATGAATAAACTTTACGCACTTTTACCAGTGCGGCCATGTCCAACTGAGTACAGGCCGTTGGAACGCATCCTATACCTCAGAAACGGTGGTGCAAACATTTTTTTTACTACGCCACTGAATTCTACGTAACAATTGTAATAGGCAGTTTTTCTGTCCTACATGGAAAGTAAGATATGATAACATCCCAAACGTCAAACTTTTCGTTTTCACCCTGTATGCAACGAATGATAAATCTAATTATAAAAACACATTACAAGGTCTCCTAGAATTTAAAGTGTGCCCAGTGAGATTCCCCCACATAAATGCAGTCTTAAAGCACATCTTAACATTTGTTAAGATATCGATCTGCTAAGGATTTAAAATGTGACCAATGTGATTTTGTCACCAAGTACAAATCCAATTTTACAACCCCGGGTCCGGGTCGATCTGAGACAATTTTTTTTCGGACCTCAAAAAAAGGCAGTGTATAACCTTCCTTTTTTACCAAAAATCGACTACACCAAAATTTCTCGGGAAAACACTTTTTCTTATTAATTTTGGTGCGTAGAATCCAAAACAATTCGTACTTTTTCGATCAGACTTCTCAATCAAAAGTTATAGACTAGAAACCAATTTCGAAAAAAAATTCAAAGGGCTGTAACTTTTGAACTAGTAGCCCAATCTTGGAACTGTTTGAAATTATGGATTCTACAGGCCACATTCTATAAGAAAAATTTTTTTCCGGGTCGATCTGAGACAATTTTTTTTCGGGGCCCAAAAAAAGGCAGTGTATAACCTTCCTTTTTTACCAAAAATCGACTGCACCAAAATTTCTCGGGAAACACTTTTTCTTATTAATTTTGGTGCGTAGAATCCAAAACAATTCGTACTTTTTCGATCAGAATTCTCAATCAAAAGTTATAGACTAGAAACCAATTTCGAAAGAAAATTCAAAGGGCTGTAACTTTTGAACTAGTAGCCCAATTTTGGAACTGTTTGAAATTATGGATTTACAGGCCACATTCTAAAAGAAAAAATTTTTTCCGGGTCTATCTGAGACAATTTTTTTTTCGGGCCTCAAAAAAAGGCAGTGTATAACCTTCCTTTTTTACCAAAAATCGACTACACCAAAATTTGTCGGGAAAACACTTTTTCTTATTAATTTTGGTGCGTAGAATCCAAAATAATTCGTACTTTTTCGATAAGACTTCTCAATCAAAAGTTATAGACTAGAAACCAATTTCGAAAGAAAATTCAAAGGGCTGTAACTTTTGAACTAGTAGCCCAATCTTAGAACTGTTTGAAATTATGGATTCTACAGGCCACATTCTATAAGAAAATTTTTTTTCCGGGTCGATCTGAGACAATTTTTTTTTCGGGGCTCAAAAAAAAGGCAGTGTATAACCTTCCTTTTTTACCAAAAATCGACTGCACCAAAATTTCTCGGGAAAACACTTTTTCTTATTAATTTTGGTGCGTATAATCCAAAACAATTCGTATTTTTTCGATCAGACTTCTCTATCAAAAGATAGATTAGAAACCATAATTTCGAAATAAAATTCAAAGGGCTGTAACTTTTGAACTAGTAGCCCAATCTTGGAACTGTTTGAAGTTATGGATTCTACAGGCCACATTCTATAAGAACATTTTTTTCCGGGTCGTTCTGAGACAATTTTTTTTTCGAGCCTCAAAAAAGGCAGTGTACAACCTTCTTTTTTTACCAAAAATCGACTACACCAAAATTTCTCGGGAAAACACTTTTTCTTATTAATTTTGGTGCGTAGATCCAAATCAATTCGGACTTTTTCGATCAGACTTCTCAATCAAAAGTTATAGACTAGAAACCAATTTCGAAAGAAAAATCAAAGGGCTGTAACTTTTGAACTAGTAGCCCAATCTTGGAACTGTTTGAAGTTATGGATTCTACAGGCCACATTCTATAAGATCATTTTTTTTCTGGGTCGTTCTGAGACAATTTTTTTTCGGGCCTCAAAAAAAGGCAGTGTACAACCTTCCTTTTTTACCAAAAATCGACTACACTAAAATTTCTCGGGAAAACACTTTTTCTAACATAAGATTTCAAATGCTATGTGGGCAGTGTTCCTCTCATCAGTAATACCACCACCAATTAATACTAATTAAAACTAATGTTACGTTACTGGTTGCAGAGACCTAAATCTAAATTTCAAAGATGACTTTCCATAACAAGCTATACACAAGTGATAAAAGACGCATGCGCACGCCTGAACTTTGGCATAACCACCAAATCCTATTACTGGCGGCAAGTCCACCCAAAACTGACAAAATCTTTTGCTATCCCAGCCAATTTATAATTGATTGGGTGTGCGTGTGTGTCCATGGCACTGATCATGTCTAAGGAGTGAGAAAACAATTTACTTGAAAAGGAGCAGATCAATATTTTGGATTCGAATTTTAAATCTAATACTGGGTTTTTTCCTTGTTGGTGCCTTTTTGTCAAACACAACAAACAGGGATCCGAAAAGTCTAGCCTGCCGAAATTAAACAATTAATCCGCCACTGCAAAATTGCAACCTGCTTACCCGCCGATCGTTGAATGGATGATAACTACTGTGTCTCATACAGACTCGTCGAGTATCCTCATTGCCACACGAACAATGTGTCAAACTACTGTATGAACGACTTACCTTCGAACCACTCGGGATGATCCTCTCTAGTGGAACGGAGGGTTTTATTCGTGTCGATTCCCTTTAGCACCTCCGCCAACTTGAACACTTTATTCTTCATTTTCTCGGTGAAGAACTCCTGCACCTTCTCGCCGGCGCTTAGGTACTCGTCGTTCACTTCGCGGATCGCCTTGTAGAGAATTTCGGCGTCGGTCTCCGCTCGTTCGCCCTCCTTGACCCAAATCAGCAGAGATTGCGCCTGCAACGTTTCGAAGTAATCGTCGCCGTCGATTACTGTACCGTCCGCCGTTTGGAACGTGATCTTCTGTTCGGACAGCTTAAATTTGTCCACGGTCTTCTTTTTGAGATCCTCGAGACTTTTCGCGGCGATGCCGACGCGGGTCTTTCTTTCGGAATCGGTCACTTTAAATCCCTTCACCGTGCCCATCTGAAAGGAATTAATCGAGTCAATAAACAAAGGAGTCCTACTCACCCTCGGTGTTTTGTTTCACAGCCTTCTAAGATTAGGTAGAAATTAGTTCAGCCTTCGCGTTTCAATTGCAAATGCACCCTTAAAGTGTGCCTCGCTAAAACATACCCCTTGCGAGTGTAAACTGGGCCAATGTCATCCTGTGCCCTAGTTTAGGCGCACATGCGTTTTCCAGCAAATGTGTCAAGTTCACGTAATTGATTTCGATATTTTACGTCAAGTGGGCTGTAAAAATCGAGTGAGATGATCAATTTAAATAACGTTTTGATTATTACATTAAACAAAATGTAAACAAAGGCAGCATGGCTTTTTGTTTACCAAAACATACCACAAACATATGCTTTACACGCTCGCCAACTTAAGGTCATTGTCAAAGTTACTTTCATTTAAATGTTAAATACCAAAGCACCCCTGGTAAATAAATAAATCAATACACATTTTGCGTAGGCTCAAAGGGCAGATTCGTTCGAGGGTACCCTAAGCTTGATGTGTGATAGGGAAATCCAAGGGTTTCCCCCGTTTGCAATACATTTACCAACAACTTAAATGTCTTAATCGATTTATAGATTAAAATTTAAACAAACTAAACAAATAGGTATAGCAAACGAACTCCTGGGTACGGCTAAGGCATTTACAGCGCCCTAGGTACGGCTATAGCTTGGCATGGGATAAGAACTAAGTATGTTATCTCTCGTGATGAGGCCTAAGGGATTGGCATTGGGTATCTTTTGCTTTTTGACGTAATTTAATTGCTTGCTCATCACATTGGGCTGCTTTTGTTGCTTCCATGTCTCCATGAATTGGTGACGATGCATCTACATCTATCTATTCACAGGGGGGCCCGACCAAGCAGCACTTAGGCACACCAAAGGCCCATTGTGCGTACCCCATTTCTTTCGCAACTAGGTTCGCAGTGCCCGTTCCTCTCAAAAAAGGATAGGACCCCGTTTAGCCTAAGTTGCTTCGCTCTCCCCGGTTCCAGATAACTGTCTCCAAGGATGTCTGTCTCTGGATCCATGTGACAAACCACATAATCGATATAGTTTCATCTGCTTCGCCACAGAACCTGCACGTGGGCTCCTCCACAAACCCAATGTTATGCATATGATAGTTGACCATCCATTGCTCTGCTCCGTGAGGACACTGGTGATTTTCCTAATCTAGATTTTATTCAGTTATAGAAGCTTAAGACCCAGATTTGCCAAAGAGTTCTGTTAAAAAGGCCCTGGACTGTCTGCAGTTGCTTGTTCCCACTGAGGCTGGAATTGACTGGTTACCTAGTCTTTATTCCTGACGTTGAGCAATTCCTAGGGTAAGCTAGGACTCGTTGAAGACCCCACCACTGCCTTCACAAGCCAGCTAGCTCGTCCGCCCTTTCATTGCCCCCTGTTCCTCCAGCGATCGGCCTCTGGTTCGGATTTATCCCCCTTGTTTATTCTTCCTCTCAATTGATGCATTCCAAAGCACCGATCCTACAGCAAATTGATAATCATTCTTTCGCTGATAGTGGTAATTAGAACAGCTCAGATTGACAACTCTGAATTGGGCAAAGTAATGAGTTAAACAGAGCTTAAATATTCGTAGCTTTATGCTTTGATAAGGAGGGACAATAAATAAATAAGGAATGCAAAAAATACAAAATGAAATTGCATTTGATCTTCTTTTTGAATAATTTGAATAAATGTTGAATAACTTCTGGTTCCGACATCTACCATTGGACAACGAAAGCACATACTTTTCAGGACTATTAAGTACAGGAAACTACATTACAACTAGGTTCTAGTTAATGTTCACTGGCACAGAGGCCGCGACGTGCACAAATGATTTTAAACATTTATTATCTTCGTACCTTTCATTTCATATTCTCCTAATAGCGTGGCTTGAAATTTCATATTTTATATATAAAAAACCCTACGTTTTTCGGACGGCGGTATGACAGGTTGCCTATACATCAGTGTGTTCTCGACATCCATAATTTTGCATGCAAAAAGTCATTGAAAACGGGCGTAACAACAGTTTTTTTTTATATACAGAACATGAAATCTCAAACCGGGGTATTAGGAGAATATGAAAGCTAAGGTACGATTGCAATCAATTCTGAATTAGTATTTCAGTTAGCGACCTCTGTGCTATAAACGTTAACTAGTAACAGGTAATAATGCAGTTCCCTGCCCTTAATAGTGACATATAAGTATATAATTCCATTGACTAACGTTAGATGTCTGGAAAGATTATTATTCAAAAAAAAGGCCCAGTGCAATTTAATTTTGCATTCCTAAACAAAGCAGTAAACTAATATTTTAAGCACTGTTTGGCATCAATGTCAATTTAGTTACAACTTTACCATTTTTTGCGTGTGCCTTTAGTCGATTAGCAAGATACACACTGATGTATAGGCAACTTGTCATACAACCTTCCGAAAAACGTTAAGGTTTTTTTATATATAAAATATGCCGTGCCATGTCGAGGTACCAGGATAACATGAATCAATAGAACACATCTCGTATAAATGTAAAGCATCCGATTTAAATAACAAATGTCAGAATGTGTAAAAATGAGGTTAAGTTTTCAAGTACACAAAATCCCGCTAAATTTCCTCACCACGAAATATTTCTTATTTTCAGAAAATGGGTCGTGGAGCCTTTATCGTCGTCGAAGGAATAGACAGATGCGGCAAAACCTCCCAGACTATCAAACTTGTGGAATCCCTACGGAAGAAGAACATTCGAGTGGAACGAATGAACTTTCCAGATCGTACAACCCAAACAGGCCAGGTGATTTCCCACTATTTAAGCGATGAAACCTGTAAATTGAACGACGAAACTATCCATCTGCTCTTCAGTGCGAATCGTTGGGAGAACATCGATCGAATGAAGGAGAAATTGAGCAATGGCGTCTCGCTGATTGTCGATCGGTACTCGTACTCCGGTGTTGCCTTTTCCACAGCTAAAGGTAGTTTGATATTGTGTAGCCAGTGCTAGAACATTGTCATTGTAGGAATGTCGATGAAGTGGTGCATGCAGCCCGAAATCGGCCTGTTAAAACCCGACCTGGTCCTGTTTTTGCACATTAATCCTGAAACTCAGTCAAGTCGGCTAGGTTTTGGAAACGAACGCTATGAAAACACTAAAATGCAGCAAACTGTCTCAAAGATTTACGACCATTTTGGAAAGACAGAGGATAATTGGAAGGTCATCAGTGCCAATGGTAGTTTCGAGGAAGTACATGCGGATCTGTTGTCTAATATTGAGGAGCAAATCAGAAATGTGGTTGCCGATAATATTCCCTTTAAGTACTTTGTTGATTGCGGAAATGTACTAAATGGATGTTCAAATGGGCATTCGTAGTAATTTTAATGATTTAGGTTTAAGATTAATTTAAATTTTTATTCTGTTATAAGAATTACGATACCATAGTATTTCTAGAAGGCTAGAGCCCAATGTGAATGTTTTGTAAAAAAAAGTTGAAAATTATAATTTAATTTCGGATGTTTGTGCTTAAGATTTGGATGGTTGGGTGCTTTCTTAGACGCCACCTAAAACTTTGGCGCCAACATTTTGTTAGGCTCCACCTTTTTTTCTTAAACGTCACTGTCATTGTTAGGCGCCACTTAAAAAACTACATGACGCCAACTGAAATTCGTTGGCGCCATCATATTCTGTTAGACGCCACCTTGCTTTCTTAGGCACCACCCTAGTACTACTTTGCCACCTTGGTTTCTTAGCGTTTTTGGGCGCTGTTTAAAATTCCTTGGCGCCATCATATTTTGTTAAGCGCTACCCTGTCTTTTTAGGCGCCACTCTGCTTTCTTACTCGTCACCTGAAACTACGTGGCCCTTCATAAAATTTCTTGGCATCATCACATTCTGTTAGCGCCAACTTGATTTCTTAGGCGTTACCGCATGCTTCCTTGGTCACCATTTAATATTTCCTGGCCCCATCATATTCTGTTAGGCACCACCCTGCTTTCTTAAGCAACACCCTGCTGCGCCACCTAAAATTTATTGTTAAGACCTTCTGCAGGGGCATCTCTAAAATAGCATTATGAAATGTAATTGAGCGTATAAACCTGTTGACGGCCTAGAACAAAAAGAGAGAAAATAAATATGCCAGGCGCCGCCGCCACCCTGCCATTTTATGCGTCTCCCTGCTTTCTTAGACGCCACCTAAAACTACTTTTAGCGATACCTGAAATATCTTGCTGGGTTAGGCAAAAAAATCCAAATTCTCACTTTTATTCATTACTCCCATTCATTTTACCATTGTTATCAAGGGCATTAAGGCGATATTTATGCCGAGGACGACAGAGGCCAAAGGCTTCTGGCCCGAGGCATTGTAGTCGCCCTAGGGTTAAATATCGAGCCTGATATTCGTACAAAATTTTATTTATTAACGTTGAAACCCTTAAAAACCGAAAAAAAAAGTAGAACCGAATCCGGAACCGGTACCGGAACCTTTAAAAAATAGTTCCATATAAATAGTGGGGGACCGAAACCTATATTTCATATGGGTTCCAATCCCTATTTCTTAGACACCTCCCAAAGTTACTTGGTGCCATATGAAATTTCTTGGCGCCAGCTTAGGCGCTACCTAAAACAACTTGAGATCACCCTAAATTTCTTGACGCTATCATATTCTGTTAGGCGCCGGTTGTTTCATTAACGCCGGAAACACATTCACCTAAGGTTGACCCTACCTTCTTCAAAATGCGAATTAATTAAAAACTTCTTTTTAGACTATGCACCAATTACGGTGGTAGTCAAAATACAATATAAATTGTTACTATACTGGGCAACACTCTGGCCATATCGTGGGTTGATTGCACAAATCTTCCCGGGACGACTTCCACATTGGCACAGATAAAATTTGGGTATTTTATCTGTGACATTGGCCACCTAGATCAACTTTTTAAGGTTTGAAGTTATTAAAGTTGACAATTCGTTTTAAAACACCTTGTAGAAGGGCGCACAAGATTTAAATCATTGTCACGCAGCGTCAAGTTAGTACTGCCAGTTTGGCCACTTGAAGTGCATTTCTTTTTGAGTCTATTTATCTGTTTAACTTCATTCAGTATTGTCAATTTTAGAATACTTTTTGAAATTCAAGGCAACGGCTCAGAAATTTTCAAAAATCTTGAATAACTTGAAAACCTTTGATGCTGGGTATAGGAAATGTGGTATCAAACAACGTAGATTTTGAAAATGTACTAAAATACAGGGTGTTGTATTTTTGAACGGATTTGGCATGGAGTCATTTAGCGTCACTTTTTATTTTTCACCACCGGTTTTTGTAATAAATCCCAGGGGTGCGCTAGGTAGTGTCAAAAGCAATCTCAAAAACACAATTTATTAAAAAGACATAAAAACCTAAGCGTTAAGTTCTCTTTGTATTTCTTCCAACGTTTTATCCTTAGTTTCGGGGATGCAAAATTTTATAAACACAATGCACGCGACCATACAAACGGCAAAAAAGTAAAACGTGTAATGAGGCCCCAAACTTGTTGCTGCAACTGGAAAAATTTTTCCAACTATAAATAGGCATAACCAACACACTGATATCGTAATCCCATTCGCTAAACCTTTAATTTCCTCTGAAAACAGCTCACCGCAAATCATCCACAACACTGGCCCCAAACCAACCGCATAACTCAGAGAAAATGCCGCAAAGCTCACCACGGGAACTGCATTAAAACCAGGCAAGCTGACGTTATTCGTTTCCATGTGAAAATAAGCACCTAAAAGCGCCAAAGACAATCCGGAGCCGATAGTCGAGATGAACAGCAGCAGTCTTCTACGTACCCTTTCTACTATGAAAACAGCAACCCCTGACGCACACATTTGAACTGCAGCTATCACTATACCTGAAGTATACGCATCTATATCACTATCGCTCATCTCAAAGATCGGGACCGAGTAAAGGACGAAAGTGTCAACCCCAGATAATTGCTGAAAGATTGAGAGGCCAATGCAAGCGATGAAACCACGCGTGGTCCCTTTACTGTACAGAGATTTCCCAATACCAAGATGTTTTCTAGATGTCTTCCCTATGTCTCCTCGTGCGTCCCTTAAGAGATTATCCGCGTGAATATTACAGCCTCTGTAAAATTTAAAAACCATTTCAGCATCCGATTGTTTGCCCAAACTCATTAAATAGGTCGGACTTTCCGGTAAAAAGACGACAATAATGACGGTAGTTAACGTCAATATACCTACAATTAAATTTAATACAAAGTACTTCACATAAGCGCCACAAACGGTCACAAGAAATACGCCGAGGTAAATCATCAGTTCGAAGAATGACCCCAGCGTCCCTCTCTGCTCTACGTCCGATATTTCGGAAATGTACATGGGTCCAACAACGGACACTCCGCCGATCGTAACGCCGGCGAGAAATCGAGCAACGCACAGCCAGTAGAAGTTCGACGTGAGGAACATGATCACCGTGGCGATCAGCGTCGTCACGGCCGAGGCTATGGTGCAGCTCTTGACGCCGAAACGGTCCGCGAGGTAACCGGAGGGAATGGCCGTGATAAAAACACCAATCGCTAACATCGCTCCAATCCACGAGCTTTCATTGACCGTAAGACCCAGACTTTCCAGTCTGGGCAAAACTGGAGAACTCCACCCCATATCTGCTCCATACGTTAGTGGACCCAGGCATGCTGAAAGGAAGAGTTAGTCGAGCTTTCACGCCTTTCACGTACCGGTAGCAAAAAACTGTCGAAAAATTCCAATAGATTTGCTGCTTATTCCTTTGGGAGTCATGTTTGGCAGCCTGGAAAAACTTTTGTTATTCGGCCACTTAACGCAATTTATTTGTAAACACCTTTACGCGAAATGTAAATTTGCTTTTCGGCGATACTAATTGGGAATGTAGGAATTTTTAAGACGAAGGAAATCGATAAGATAGTAGGTATCGGCAATCCATGGGGCGGAAATCCGACTACTTACTCTCATAAATATAACCCACTTTCACGCGGCTATAAGCACGTTCTGAATCTTCAGAAACGTATTTTAAGGCTTTCCCAATCTACAAAGGGGAGAGGCTTCAGTAAGGAAAATGCGCAGATGTGCAGACCACGTTTTTAGATAGAACATCTCCAAAAATTTCAGCGAAAACATAATAATAATACTCCTGTGGGTTCGGGGGTAGAATTGGCCCATCATGGGTAGAAGAGGTGAAGAGTCCAACCACCTCCCTTTCACACCTATGAAAAGCTTCCCGTCCCTCAACTTACCATCCTCGCCCCCCCCCCCCCCCCCCCCCCCCCGTCTCTTTATCCCGAAATCCTAAGCGTCCTGAGGGGATGCAGTGATGCGTAAGTGAGACACTAACGCCGGTTAATTCTCCTTAAGAGTCGTGTGGTCCCTGCAATACCCCAGGTGGGTAGCGGGTTTGAACCTGACTCCCACCCCGGATTGTCGGGCCGCTCCCAGGGGGACAACATATCCGTTGTCTAAGGCTACCGGTGGTGATAACCGCGCCGGAAACCCTGCGGATGATTATGGATTCTACAGGCCACATTCTATAAGAAAATTTTTTTCCGGGTCGATCTGAGACAATTTTTTTTTCGCGGCTCAAAAAAAACCTTCCTTTTTTACCAAAAATCGACTGCACCAAAATTTCTCGGGAAAACACATTTTCTTATTAATTTTGGTGCGTAGAATCCAAAACAATTCGTACTTTTTCGATCAAACTTCTCAATCAAAAGTTATGGACTAGAAACCAATTTCGAAAGACAATTCAAAGGGCTGTAACTTTTGAACTAGTAGCCCAATCTTGGAACTGTTTGAAATTATGGATTCTACAGGCCACATTCTATAAGAAAATTTTTTTTCCGGGTCGATCTGAGACAATTTTTTTGCGAGCCTCAAAAAAAGGCAGTGTATAACCTTCCTTTTTTACCAAAAATCGACTGCACCAAAATTTCTCGGGAAAACACTTTTTCTTATTAATTTTGGTGCGTAGAATCAAAAATAATTCGTACTTTTTCGATCAGACTTCTCAATCAAAAGTTATGGACTAGAAACCAATTTCGAAAGAAAATTCAAAGGGCTGTAACTTTACGCATTTTACAGTATTGCATTTTTACATTGTTTTTGTAATCAGTAAATCCTTATCGCACCATAATACCGAGACTCGACAGGAAAACAAAGTTCGTTTACACGCCACTCGATCAGGGGCGGATTTGGGCATTAGTGTAATTTATTTTTAATTAATTGCGTACAGCTCATAATTTGCAACCATAATCTTCCCATAATTCTTCTCAAAATTTTGGACGAATGCATTTTCTGAATCATTCGTGTTCTATGTCTCATTTTCAGTTTTCCCCTCACTGACCAATTGGTTCACTCAACCTGGAGGCTCTCTCTCACTAATCCCTACACCCAACCCAGTACCTCCTGCTTTTGATGCAAATTTTGAATGAGAGCGGTTTTGGTTTTGAACCGTGGGACAGTGCAAGGATCAAAAGTGAAACCAAACGCCTAAATTAATAATGAAAGTATGTTCTATGTATAGACGGTACCTTGATATTGACGAATAGTTTTAAATCTCGCCAGAGAGAGCGGATGCAAGTTTCGCGCAACGAGAGATTCAAAACGCATCGAAATTTCACGCGAATCGCACCGACAAGGTGTAGGTAATGCATTTTACGCGAATTAGTACATTTTATGAACGCTCCGATGATAAAAAGAAGAGATTTTCACGACGCCGAGATCCCTCCCCCTTTTCTCACTAAGTAATTATCAGGTATTACTTTTGCTTACCTTCTGATGTATAATCTCTACGCGAGATTTAAACGGTACGTTATCAGCGTCTCGGTATTTTCGCGGATTAATTGCGCTGAAAAACTGTGAAAATGGAAAGTTTTAATCGAGCCGTTAACATATTCTGGTAAGTCTTTTCTTGGCGTCTTAATTAAGTCTTCGTACGTGTCGAAAATTACATGTATTTTACGTCCATAGGATAGATAGAAAATGTAAATATTTACGCTCGCTACGCTAACGTTAACGATCTTGTTAACAGTTAAAGCTACCGTATAATGAGTCTATAAACTAATGCATTTCACGCCTGAGGTTTCGTATTTAGTAATAAATTTGAGAAAAAAGAAGTAGCCGTTATGTAAGCTATTAACAATTACTTATTAGGAAGGCTAACTGCGATACTGCAAATATTTGCATAATGTTTGTTTATCATTTACATAATTTGTTTTTTTTATTAACCCATCACGTTTCCTAATTTTATTGTTGGGATGCGTCAATTCAAAAATAAAATTGGGATAAGTAATTCGAAACTGCATTGGCCAAATCTCTGCCACATTTCAGAAATGTGTGTCATGATATTTTCTAAGATTTGTTATATTTCGGATGTAAATTTTCGGTCCATTGCCTCCCCCTGCATCCACACATAGCCGGTCCCCTTCTTCAAATCATCAATCCATTTACTTTTTCCTCTTCCTCCACCTTCCATCTTCACCAATTCCTCCAACACTCCATTTTTCTTTGCATTTTTAATATTATTTTGCTTCTTCTCCTGCTCTTCTTAATACTTCCTCCCTTCCAGAGCTGGGCAGAATACTTTCAAAAAGTATTTGAATACTAAATACTTTTACGTCCAGCACAAGCGAATACTAGATACAGATACATTGAAAAGTATTCAAATACTTAAAAAAATAAGTATTCAAATACTTTAGAATGTATTCGAATACTTTCAAAAGTATTCTAATACCAAAGAGTATTATGGTTACTCTTTGCTAATACTATCAAAGGTATTCGAATACTATAAAAAGTACTCGAATACTTTGAAAAGTATTTCATTATCTTACTTTGAAAAGTATTCGAATACAGCAAAAAGTATTCAAATACTTTTCATTCAAATACCTTAAAAATTTAAAATAGTATACTAGATAAAAAATCAAGTTATACTTTGTATGGGGTTAGCTTTTTTTATATTTCTATTGTTATATACAAATTTAAGGAGAGTAAAAGCGTATTATTATTATTAAATTATTATATTGGAGGTACCTACCAGGACCTTTCTTATACCAGTTATATCCTTAAGAATACGTGTACCAGTTTTCAAAGCGATCGTACGTCGTGCACATGATACGTACGCCTTTCTGAAATTAATCCTATCGATTTTGGAACAGATCCTTTATTGACCATCCGTTTGTCCTTGTGCATGATAGTTTGTTTAGAAACGTGCGATCGCTTTGAAAATTGGTGCACATGGTCTTAAGGATAAAAAAAAGGTCCCTATTGTTTTTAAAAACTTTCCCTAAACATTTCTAAATTGTTCTCAAATATTTGAATAACTTAAAAGTACTGCCTTTTTTTGAGACCGGAAAAAAAATTGTCTGTGATCAACCGGGAAAAACAATTTCTTATAGAATTTGGCCCGTAGAATCCATAATTTCAAACAATTCCAAGATTGGGCTACTAGTTCAAAAGTTACAGCCCTTTGAATTTTCTTTCGAAATTGGTTTCTAGTCTATACCTTTTGATTGAGAAGTCTGATCGAAAAAGTACGAATTGTTTTGGATTCTACGCCCCAAAATTAATAAGAAAAAGTGCTTTCCCGAGAAATTTTGGTGTAGTCGATTTTTTGTAAAAAAAGGAAGGTTATACAGTGCCTTTTTTTGAGGCTCGCAAAAAAATTGTCTCAGATCCATCCGAAAAATTTTTTTATATAGACTGTGGCCTGCAGAATCCATAATTTCAAACAGTTCCAAGATTGGGCTACTAGTTCAAAAGTTACAGCCCTTTGAATTTTCTTTCGAAAACGTCCATCCCTCACACCCATATCACAGAACACTCCAAACTAAATATTTCACCAGCCTTTTTCTCAATTCTAATTCTAATATCACTGTTTAAGCACCTCGCTCTTTCTCATATACGCTGTCTTGGCCATTGCAATTCTTATAATTATTTATTTTCTACCCGACCAATCGTCTGATACTGCGGTGTCTAAGTATTTACTTGTTCCAACTTCTCTCCCTTTACCCTTACATCCATTACTTCTTCTGCTCCAACCTTAATTGCCTTCGACTTTTATTAAATAAAGTTGGTGATGGACAACATCCCTGCCTAACTCTTCTTCCTATTCCAAACCATTGAGTCAAGTTATCACCCTCCTTCAGTGCAACCTCTCTGCTTCGTGTATAAGTTGCTAATCAACCTTTCTTCTCTCCAGATGTTCAAAGAGGGACTTATCGAGTAATCAATTTTTTATACAGCGTGTCCCAAATTTGATATGTATGAAGTCTACTTTTTTTTTAAATGTCAACCCTAATTTGTTTATGAGAGTATCAGATGTGTGCCAAATTTTAAATGTTTATCTCTTTCATTTGGAAGATATTTAAGAAAAGAGGAGTTCCAAAAGGTCTTGGTCATTTCTTCTTGAACTGAAGTCAATACCTTTTGGCATTCCACTTTTGCGACCGACCGACGTAAGAAAAACCACGTAATTGTGATTGCATCGATATTATATTAGTCAAGTCGAACATGCACAAAAGAAGCATTTGCATGTCTAGCCAAAATAGCCTTGAACCACAACGTAAACAGCCAAATTTAATTATAAAGCCGAACGCTCATTTCAAATGAGTGTTCTCGGGTTCGACACATTTTCAAAAAACTTCCTTAATAATTATTGCATTACCTGTTATTTAAAAATACACAAAATATATCTACCTACGGTTTATGGACCGACCATGGGCTACTTTCGTTTTGAAAAAACTATTAAACTAAAAATTAATGTTTATTGCCGAATAAAAATGGTAATTTCGAACGAGTTTCAATTATTAAGGGAATCGGCCTATTTCGTAATTTTTAACCTTCACGAATTTTACCTTTACACTCTTTACGTTTAAATACAAATACCTCATTACAGAATTGTAGTACTTGTAATTTATTTCATTATTTACGAGCAAGCCACCACAGTACATTAATTACTAGCATTTAATCTTTTTGAAGAGGCTACCAAACATTTTATTATTGTACTTATTTTTATGTTTTCTCATCTTTGTCTATTGTTTTCATTTTTAAATAGCTTGTTTAATTGTGCTTTTTTTGGTTACTTTATTTACAAAACAGGAGACTGTGTAATTGAATGTCTTATTTCTAGACGGGCCACAAAGCTGCTTATGTACGCCTCCGGCCCCTAAGGCATATTAAAGGGTAGTGACGGAAAATAGTATATTAAGATACAAGTGTATAATCAAGTCTTTAAAGCACGCGCAACGAGTTTAATGGCACGACGCGAAGCGGAGTGACTTTAACGTTGCAAGATTATTAGATTTATAGATTATTATTGCGACAATGGTTACCATGGATTTTAAGCTTCGTTGCTAATCTTAGCCTAACTTTGTCGGTGCAAACGAAATTTAGATGAAAATGTACGTCGTTTGATACCACATTCCCCTATACCCAGAATCAAAGGTTTTCAAGTTATTCAAAAATTTTCAAAATGTTTGACGTTCGACTGCTCTTCTTTAGGTCCCTGTACCTATGACTCCGCTGACTTGAATTTCAAAAAGTCTTTGAAAATCAAAAATACTTGATGCTACATGAAAATGATCTAGATTTTGATCGCTCTTCTACAGAGTGGTTTTAAACTAATGGTCAATTTTAATAAAGATTGTTTTTTCAAATGAAATCTGCTTTATTTTTTTGCACTTTCAAATGTCGAAAAAAATTCTACATCGATCAACTATTACATTCCCTATCTAAAATCTAAAATTGTGGCCGTATTGATTTTGGAAGACTTTTTAAAATTAAAGTCAATGGAGCCATAGGTACAGGGCGCTAAAGAAAAGCAGTCAATTTTACAATTTTAAAAAATCTTGAATAACTGAAAACCTTTGATGCTGGGTATAGAAAATCGTGGAATCAAAGGACGTAGATTTTCATATTTTCATGTAGATTTCGAAAATGCAATAAAATATTGTGTATTTAAAAGAAGAAAGTTGGTACCTACATCTGTTAAAACCGGAAGTGAAGCGATCGTGATGGTATGTTGGTGTGTATATTTTCAGTTTTAAATTATTAATGGGAGTCTAAATACTTTTAGGTAACAATTTACGTGAAACAGCCTGTATACAGCGCTACAATACGCAGGAAATTTACGTGGAGATGTCCTCACACCAAAGTGGGTGATAGCTTAGTGTAATTCTATTCTTTACACTATGGTGACAGTAACGTTCGACCGGCCGCTTTTATGGCTGTTTCATAATTGAATGTCAATATTTAAGGGGGCGATTTTTGGGTCCATTTTAAAAAGAAAACTTCATATGAACCTATGTCCTAAACGTCTTAACCACTTTAGATATTTTAATGAAATTTGGCCTGTATGTACTATGTATCCAGAGGCATTTTTTAACATACCACATTTTTTTAATTTCTATCAGTGGCGTTCGTACGGAATTTCACATGCCCATTTTAGCAGACATTGATGGTACGCCACTGATTTCTCTGAAAATAAAAATTATTCTTGAAATCCCCCATCATTTCTAAGCAAATTTGATCCCTTTGTTTTTTTAAAAACCGATGCACGGTTTTCGGTTCATTTCGAGAGTCGGACACTTAACTTCCTTTCACTTGTAACAAACCAGAAAACTTTGGGGAAATTAGCAAAGCGCTGAGATTCGCTTAGTCCATTAATTTTTTTTGGATTCATAAAGAGACTCGAAATCGTGTATTAAAATCTAAAACATCTAAATGACACAGTATAAGAGTCATAGGTGAAAAGCTGTATATATTTGTATTGTAAGAGTAGTTTGCTCTTGCATAGAATTTTTCACTGCAGGTATTGCTGCTTATGCCATTATTATGGTACAATTTGAACATACTATGAATTGAAGTTTTCCAATAAGGTTTGGCGATGGAGGTGTTGGTGGAGGTTTTGTTGTTGGAACTGGTGTGGTCGGCGAAGTCGTTGTATTAGGAGCTGTTGAGGTCCTTGGCGTTGTGTAGGTCGTTCTAGTTGGAGCTGGTGTGGTCGTTGGAGGTGGAGTCGTTGTATTAGGAGCTATTGAGGTCCTTGGCGTTGTGTAGGTCGTTCTAGTTGGAGCTGGTGTTGTCGTTGTTGAAGTTATCCATGTTGATGGCGGTTCGGGTGGTACCGTAAACATTCGCCTTCGATTTTGCCATTGACAATCTGCAAGAAATGTAAAATATTACACCCCGTGAATGTACCTGCATATTTTATTGGTGGATGCACCTGACTGACAGTCTTTACGATCGCTGCACTTACCACTTATAAAAATGTGCACTAGTAATAATATTACCACTATTTTTCTGTACATTTTGTCAACGATAATCGAATAACTTTTATCAAATACTCATACACAAATCAACTATCCGAATTAATAATTCTTTGACCCTCCTGATAACTCTGTAGTGATTTACAAAGCGTGGTTCCCCTTTTTTGGATTATGCGTAGTAGAATACTATGCTTATCTCTACTGGATGAATCGTTGTAGGGGAATTCTTGACTGACTCACATAAGAATTAATCTGTAGATTGCAAATTCATTTTGATTTAAACCACAACCCATTACCTACCATCTCAAAAGTTGAGGTCTTAAACATGCCAAAACCATTAACACCTTCGGAAAATGGTTATGGTCTCTCGGTCTAAGGCGTGAATATAATAATAATAATAACGGTCTTTATTGCTTTTGTTTTAGCTAGCCACGAAAAATACACTGCCTAGGGCGAGATTCAGGAATAGATTGTTTGTGTCTTGGTTTTTGCCAGAATTTAGCAAGTAGTTTGACGATTTTGTATATCCTGTGACGTGTGCGGCAATTCGCGCCCGGACATTTCGCTCCCGGATAATTCGCACCCGGACCATTCGCACTCGAAAAATTCGCTCCCGAATAATTCACACCCGGATAATTCTGTAAATCTTTGGTTTATTAAAATTAAATATTTTTAAGAGGCTACTAGACCATTGCCTTTACAGAATGTATGTAGTAGTGCACATCTTGGTAAACATCTACTTCATGGAAAAACGTTTCAAATAATAGTACCAAATAGTTATACCTAGTTATAGTATATCTACAATATTATGTGTAATATTCCTACAATATTATGTGTAATATTCGCTACTTTTGAGACGCTCTTAATATTAAAACAGAATCAACATATAATACCGTACACAAACAAAGTGATAAGTCTAAAGTTAAAAATATTTACATTATAAGATCAAGATGAAAATAGAAAAAGGAAGTAATTTTAACGCTCCCTTACATAAAGATTTCTTAATGAAGACACATAAAAAATTGTTCTTTATTTCTTTAGTTGAAAAGGGTGACAAAGGAAATGAATTAAATTTATTTTAGACAAAACGAGTATGTATAAATGACAATAGAACAATGCATTTCATAGATGGCACTAAATTTGGATAAGTAATTAAGATAATATTATAATTAAAGGTAAATTTGAAAAGACCCCGATAACACAAATTGCACTTCATAAAGAAACAATAAGAGAAATATCGTAATGACATCCTTTCTATTATTTCTGGAAGATGAATAGGGTTTATTACAAGGTAAAAGTAATTAGGTCCGAAAAATCAGGTTTAACTACGTATGACCACAACTAATTAGAACTTTTACGCCTGTATAGTATCTTCATTCTTGAACATTTGACAGAGTGGTATTTTAAAATTCATCTGAGCACGGGTTTTGATTTTGTGTATACTTTTTTTAATTTAAAAAAATTTTATTTCTGGTGGTAGTGTTGTGGTGGTGTTCAGAAAAGGTAAGTTTCCAGTTTTCTTAGAACCAGTTTTACGTTTCTTTGACCACATATGGCTATATGTTGATTTTATTGGTGACTGAGTAAAATTACACTAACTGCTTATTTTTTTGCGGTATCTTTGCTACAACTATGGTAGTGAATGAACTTAAAAGTGTCTTTTTGATTTTCTTACTGTTATTTATTTTATAGTTTGAAGAGATACAAGGAAAAATTCTGGCATTTTTTAAAGAGATTGTTAATAATCAAAACAGTAAGGGTTTTGAAAATCTTGAAACGTTTTAGGAACAGGTCGATATTGATGATTTTTTCTTTTAAATGTTTGTAATTATTAAGTACCTATATTCTTCCTTTTTAATTTTTGTATGGCATACCTAGTACTAAAGCAAAACCCTTAGCATTGGTAATTGCGCAACAAGGAAGATAGGACATCATTGGAAAGGCTTTCCTTCTCTGAATTTGGTGAGACTATAATTTTTTAGATTTGATATTTTCGAAATATTTTAAAAGTAAGTTGAGGGCACGCTGTTGTTTATGTCATTGGAAGGATGTCGGGCCGATCACTAATGCGATCGTGCGTCAAAATTATGCAGTTGCAAGTGGTATAAAAAAGAGAAAACTTGTACCTGCAACGTCGAATGCGCTGGAAATAAAACAACTAAACCAAAAAAATTACATATCCGAATTCAGAGATGGGCGACCATTTAAGATTTGAAGGGTTGCACTGTCAGCGATGCGAGACAAAGACATTAGTGAGCAAGTTTAATTTTAGACACTGTTTCCTTCCATGATCAATTTGACGTGCCAAAGCGTTTTTTGAAAATTATTTTAATTTACAGAAATAGCTATGTATGGTTTCTAATGCACCACCGTGTATTATTTAGCTTCGGAGAAATAACACCAAAATCTCCCCATAAAAATTGTTATAATAATAAATGGGTAGATTTTGGTGTTATTTCTCCGAAGCTTCTTAAGCACCCCATTGAGTCATGGATCTTAACAATTTCAGTATATTATTTAAATAATAGCCACATAATTTATAGCAAGATCAATTTTTCACGATATTTATCAACATTTTTTGCTTTTTTCGTTACTTTACAGTTCTTTATCTCTTTAATTTTACGGAAACTCTCAAGAATCTATTTGTTTTACGTTCAAATAGGATTATAATTTACTTGAGATTCTTTTAAGACAATACATACGTTTTTCGTTATGTGTCCTTTAAATGGACGACATCGAAGGTTAGAGAACTAGGAAACTTAACTTGCAGCTATTAACAAATAATAATTGTTAAAATTTTATTTAGACTTTTATATTCCTATTGCAATATTATTTGCACGTGCTAAAAGGTTTCCAAATGAAAAAAACCTTGATTGTGAATTGGTACAATAAAACTGAGTAAATAGGTTTAAGAAATGTCAGGTGACAGTTTTGCTGATAGGCCGATACCAGCGTTTAGCAGCATCCGTCTACTTGTGAACATGATTGCATGGACAATTTACATCACGGATGAGTGTCTTTTTACCTTTTTTTTGTTTTTTTAAAAATAAATTTTCATTCATGGTACCTTTAGCAAGTGTTCTCATGTTTAATACGGAGATTACACTAAAATAAGTACTAAATTCCAGATTTTGAGTGATATGGATGCTATTAAAGTGACCTAATATCTCTACTGCCATTCCATTTAAAAAGGTACATAGGATTGTACGTATGAGTTCTTACCTCATAAATACTATTAAAAAAATTATTCCTCTACAAATTGTATGGCTATTGTTTAACCAACATAAATATTTAAGTGCCACATTAAAATGCCAAAATCAAGGAAAATATCATCAATAATGGACTTGTCCCTGAGGCTAAAAGTTGAAATTTGATTTGTTACAAAAAGTTGATAATGGATAAGTATGAGATTTAGGCGGTGCAAGCTATACGGGCGCATAACAACGAAAAGGGGAAAGAGATACATAATCTATGAAGGATACATGTACCTCTTTGCTAAGAACAACTCCAAAACTGCTCATCATGGCTGTGTCGAGCGAAAAGAGCAAAGAAGGATCCATCGGCTCTTAGTTTAACATGCAATGCCAGGATCTGGGTCAACGATGACAAGGTAAGATTAGCTAAACCGAGCACTGATTTTGGAAGTGCAGCTGGTTTCCAGTTTCAAAGCCCTTAATTGGGTATTTTATTAGTTAGGATATCGTCTTTTAACCTTTTGACTTTTTTATACGTAAGTTTCATCGTTGCTTATACCGTCGTCTAATGTTAGTTTTTAGGTTCGGCCCTCCCTTGCAAAAAATTTAGTTTATCAACCTCTTCAAATTTCAATTTTACTCTGGAACCAACCACGGATATGGTCGTTGGGCTTTCCAGTTTTACTGCCCTTTTGGGTTTTTAATTGTTTTCCATCTATTGTAAGTTTTATAGCTATAGTCTCTCCTCAATGATCTCTACCATCTTGTAGATCACCTGAAGATGACCGTTGGTCGGAACATGTAGTGTATCACTTCGTTTTATTAAATTATATGGGAACGGTTTAGAGAACTTTTATTCAATATTAATAAATTATCCGGATTATCCCATTTAGAGTTTGAACACAAAATGGACGTCACGATTCCAAATTATACCTTAATATTGAAAGTATCCAAATTTTAAATATAGGTGTACGTCTATTACATGCACAAAGTAATAAAACGTGGTATTGGTGAGTAATATTGGAGATTTCAAGCTCTGAGCTAATTTAATACTTCATAGCCGACTTTCTATGTTAAAAGTCAACCTTACACAAAATACCCTCTCAGGGGAGCGAAATTCTGGTGCGAATTATTCCGGTGCGAATTATCCGGGTGCGAATTGTCTGGGAGCGAAACGTCCGGGTGCGAAATATCTTTGGTGCGAATTTTGCTTGGTGCGAAATGTCCGGGTGCGAAATGTCCGGGTGCGAATTGTCCTACAACCAATCCCGTTACATCAATTTAGATCTCTGTAGTTATATTAAAATTGTTAAAGACCAACTAAAAACGGAGCAAATGCTTAACAGATGATGCGACACCTGTTCAAAAAACCATTACCGTTTAACACCCAAGAAAATTATTTTTGGCACGCTCGGTAATTTGTATACGAACTCACTTGTTGAGAGCAATATTCAAACGGGAACATTTAATTTAACGCAAATCCTCGTTAATCAACTCTTGCGCTAAAGCTAAGGTAATTTATAAATGTTATTTGGGCACGCAAAATTTGCCCCAATTTCGTTCGCAACTATGCCAAATATTTTAAAATTACAGCGTTCTCGAACGTTACCAAACTAGAAAATCGTTTAGAATAATAAAAGGAACAAGGTTAATCGTCATTTTTACATTAAATAAAAGGAAAAAGTTGCACACGTGTTGCAATGATCTAGTTACATGAAGATGGTTATTTCAACAGAATTTTTCTTGACAAATCGCGCGGCGGTTTCAGATTTTTTTCTTTTCTTCGTAATTGTGCAAACATTTCGCCGAATGTTTATAAAGTAGGATATCTCTGTAAAAATCGATGCTTTCCCGTCGTTCTTTATTTTTTCCAGTCAAGTGGTTGCGAAGGTGGACGGTTTACAAATTCGTTTTGTCGCATATATACGGCTTATATATTATTCATTACCTATATCGGAACATAACGTATGTAAACTATTCGGTTTCTTAATCATGCCATGTGCAAGCATTAGCATAAGAGTACTTTTAATTAAGCTGATCATTTTTATCGCAAAAACGGTTACAGCAACTCAATGACCTAAATACTGAAAGATTTTGAAAATTGACAAATTGTCAGGTGGTCATGGTGGCGTCCGGTGTACCCGACCACGAAAATCATACATAGACATAGACACCTGTAACGTAATTCTTTTGAATTGACTCCAGAAGCGTAAGCAATCCTCGAGATCACCTCTGAATTTTTTAAATTCAATTTTAGAGTATTTCAAATTAGATTTTGACTTTTTGGACTCCGATTTCACATTTAATAAGAAAAAGTGTTTTCCCGAGAAATTTTGGTGCAGTCAATTTTTGGTAAAAAAGGAAGGTTATACACTGCCTTTTTTTGAGGTTCGAAAAAAAAATTGTCTCAGATCGACACGAAAAAAATTTTTCTTATAGAATGTGGCCTGTAGAATCCATAATTTCAGACAGTTCCAAGATTGGGCTACTAGTTCAAAAGTTACAGCCCTTTGAATTTTATTTCGAAATAGGTTTAGAGTCTATAACCTTTGATTGAGAAGTCTGATCGAAAAAGTACGAATTGTTTTGGATTCTACGCACCAAAATTCATAAGAAAAAGTGCTTTCCCGAGAAATTTTGGTACAGTCGATTTTTGGTTAAAAAGGAAGGTTATACATGCCTTTTTTTGAGGCCCGAAAAAAAAATTGTCTCAGATCGACCCGGAAAAAAATTTTCTTATAGTATGTGGCCTGTAGAATCCATAATTTCAAAGAGTTCCAAGATTGGGTACTAGTTCAAAAGTTACAGCCCTTTGAATTTTATTTCGAAATTGGTTTAGAGTATAACTTTTGATTGAGCAGTCTGATCGAAAAAGTAGGAATTGTTTTGGATTCTACGCACCAAAATAACAAGAAAAAGTGTTTTCCCAAGAAAGTTTGGTGCCTTTTTTTGAGGCCAGAAAAAAAAAATTGTCTCAGATCGACTGGGAAAAATCGAAAAAGTACGAATTGTTTTGGATTCTACGCACCAAAATTAAATTAGGTATTAATACTTACCATCATTAACAGTGAAATTATCAATCTTACATTTGATTAGTTAGTTAGTCATCTGTTTCAGAATCAATCTCCTCAGCACACTAAAATTACCTTGATTGAAGCTAACATCAGGACTGGAACTTTCCAAGGATTTCTAAAGGATTCATTCGAGTTTTTGACTGTCAGAGTGATCGATATGTAGTCTGATAAGGATAGTATTTAATTTAATTCGGGTGTTAATCTCGATAAAGCTGCTGGTATCGCAGGTTTCGTAGTAAAATTTGGAAAAGATCCTCGTTTGGAAAGCCGTTGCTACTGGTACGGGATCCCAGATTCCATTTTTAGACGATCGCCACGATCGGTGTTTTTGGAACGTAAAATACACACGCGAGTTCTGATAATTTGAATGATAGTTGACGGCCTATTAAACAGGTCGCCCCCTTACTGTGCTGCAAATTCCTCTGTAAGAAGGTTACCTCTTTCATCTTGATGTGCCCCTTTCCTAGTGATGTAGAGCAGCTAAGATCTTTCTAGACCTCTGAGGGCGCCGGTAGTAATCTCGTGAAAGTTAATTCACTCAATAAATAAAATATCCCTTTATCGTCTTATATTACCTTATGTTACTATTTCCTTAACAGATTTGGTACCTTGATTATAATTTTGGTTATCCCATTTTAATTTAAAATTCAAAATTTTACAAATCCACGCTTCATCAGTTTTCTTTCTGGGTTTGGCCACCAGAAACGCACACGAAATTTTACTGCTTCCGCAAAAGTCCTTTAATAATTTCTGCATCTGATGGAAATCAATACAATTGTGCAAACGCCTTCTAAAGTTGCATTAGATTAAGTAAGATCATGGTATTGATTGCGTGTACTACAACCTACCAATTACACAAATGTATTACCATATAATTACATAAAATATGCAATTCGCCAGGTCACGAATCCATAAATTAAGCGTGGATATAAATTGAATGATTCATCCATCGGCTGCCGTCGAACTTTTACCTTGGCCACGGTGAAGGTAGTGCAATTTACATCCTGACCTACATCTTTATAAATTGTAAGGTAGGCTTCTGATTTACGACTTAATTACAGGTTTTTTTTGATGATGATGCAACAATGCAGCCCGTGCCGTCCGTCATCGGGCTGTCAACATTTTCCAAACACGAACACATACTCGTGCTCCGGGCGAATTTGGAAGGAGAACCATTTCGACAACCTCACCAGTGACGACATGATGAAAATGAGAACCCTGGAGATGTGCAACGTGAACAAGGAAACGTTAAATCTCCACAAGATCAATACCAAATTCCCATATTTGAGGAACATTACAATTTGGCAAGGAAATATTTCGTCGATAACCAACTCGGTTTTGCCCCAAAATCAGATCAAGGTAAGAACATGCGTTTGTAATAACCATTAAGGTATAGTGGTTATTGCATCTAAATAAAGGCTAATTAGTGATCTCGAAGACATTTACGCACCACAAATAGAAAATGAAAGTTATGCACTTAATTTGGTTGGCCTTTTAACTGGTTAATTGGACCAATTCTTAAGTGATATAAATCATTTGGATATACTTAATTCGCATTAAAATAAATAGCACTTTTTGGACATCATCATCATTAGTTTTTTGTTAATGCCCATATCTTCAGGTCGTCATCAAATTTCCTTCTTAATCTTTTCCTTTCTTCCTGAACACTTTTGCGGATTACTTCCTTCTTAATTTAGTTCATTTTTCTGCGCTCACTGCATAAATCCTCCACTTTTGCTATTAAATGCTAGTTTTGACATCGCAATCATGGTGTTAATTTCTCTTTCGCCTTTCCAACCTTGTGTTATCTCTGTACATAAATACTTTTATCTTTCCACTTTGCTCTATCCTCACCCCGACCATTAGGTAGTGTTATATCGTCCAGATTTATCCAAAAAGTTGTATTAAATTTTTCCTGTGCTCATGTACACTGTTGCTTTCCTGCTATAAAGTAAACCTCAAGAAAGCGTTTATATAAATTTAGTTTTATTGCTTGCTTTCGTAATTTATTACTTTGTAGTTTATTTTTGTAGTTTCTATACGCTACGTTATTTAGTCATATTTTTATGATCTGAAAGTCATATTAAACATCTATTTTGGTGCAAATGGTTAATTTAAATGACGCAACAAACTCCAATATACACTAAATTCTTTATTATTTCAGGTGCTACAACTACGAGATTTAAAAATCGAGTTGATACCTACAAAATTCCTAGTTTGGTTAACAAAGTTGGAGGTACTCGATTTGAGTGGAAATAGTTTACAGAGGTTGGATGAGAAAGTCGTTCGGGATATTAATCGAATTTCATTTACAAATTTATCAAGTAAGATAACACTATTGCTTAACTGCACCTATTTGGAGACGTTATTCAGATAACCACTGGAATTGCTCATTAAACATGGACTGGGTAGAACAGCTAAAAACCACGTCGATTTATGGCGTGGACAATATGACCTGCTACCAGCCACCATACCAAGGCAAACCGATCATTCCTATCGCCGAATTCAAGAAGGTAAGTTCGCGAAATGTTTCTGTTTTTCACTCAACGGCATTGTAGAATGTTCGCACTATGTGTCCCGAACGATGTAGCTGCACAATGTCCGATGTCGTTCGTGATCCTCATAATTTTGAGCTGGAACCTATCATCGAAGTAAATTGTTCGAATAAAAATTTCCTCGAATTTCCCCCGACACTACCAAACAAAACCAAGACACTCGCGCTGGATAAAAACCAAATACGTAGCTTAATGCCACTGGTAACCAACCCCCTTTATAAGGACGTGCAAGATTTAGACCTAGACAACAACTTCATTGACAGCATCGAAGATCTCGAGGGTTCCTACTGGTTTTCACATTTTCGCGTGTTATCCTTGAGGAATAACCAGCTAGTGCAGGTGGGAAATCCAACGCGACTTTTTTAGTAATCTGTGCTTTAGGTACCCACGTATGCACTGGACAACGCGCTGCAACAGAATCCTAACATGCCCGAAGCGGTACGACTGTTCCTGGGCGAAAATCCATGGAAATGCGACTGCTCATTCATTCCATCATTTCAAGACCTGCTCAGAAAGTACCAATCTCAAGTGGAGGACATTGCGGATGTCAAATGTTCTCCACCGGAGAGCGATAAAAAGTCGCCAGCGATGGTAAACTTTGAAAAAGGTGTTGGTGATAAACTCTGTGTCTTTACAGATTATAACCCTATCGAGAAGTGCGGTCTGTCGCTTACCCAACGATTATGCGGTTAACGCCCTCGATATGGTCAATGGGATTCTGGCGAGCCTCATTATATTAATTTTAGGCAAGCTGGCCTACGATTATTACCATTTTAAGCGAACCGGTAGACTTCCATGGATTGTTACCAAAATTCCTTAACGAAATGTTTATAAATTAAGACTGTATTAGTATAAGATACTTTTATTGCAATTTTCCAGCTATCATGACACAACTTTCTGGGGGGATGACTGACTTAATGATTTGCAACAAAGCAATTAATTGTGCAATAAAGGAAAAACATTAATCTATTTAGGGAGCACCAACCTACTGAAAAGGAACCAAAAATCTGAAACAACTTTATCCCTTCATTTTAGGAAGCAGAACAGTCGCGGTTGGGGCATTTAAATCCCTCCAGTTCCATCTGAATTTGAGAAAGGGTTTTTCCTTTCGTTTCCGGAATAAAAAATTTGATAAATATCGTTCCTGTCATTACCAAAACCGAGTACATATAAAACGGTACGTGTGGGCCCATGTCGTCCATCATCCCCGGCAGCGTTTTTGTAATTATAAACAGGCAAGTCCAATTGGTGGTTATAGTAACACCAATTGCCAAACCCTTGACCTCTGGCGCAAATAGCTCCCCGTAAACCAAATAGGAAACCGGTCCAAGTCCGATAGCAAACATAAATGAGTAAACCACTACACTTACCAAGGGAATTACGTTCATACCAGTGAAATAAACGTCGAGCACTTTCAGATGGTAATACAAAGCGAGGGTTGCAAGACAAAGCCCCGTTCCCATGCAAGAAATGTACAGAAAGACCTTTCTCCCCGCCTTTTCAATGACAAAAACGGCAATAACGGTGGAAACTAGTTCAACAAGTGCGACTATTATCGACGACATGTAAGGATCCAGATTCGTACCGGCTGCTTGGAAAACTTGCACCGTGTAAAAAAGAACACTATCAATTCCACTCATCTGCTGAATAATTGTTAATCCCACAGCGGCAAGGAAGGCGCGCCGAACTGCTCGCGATTTCAGAGCTTCTCTAATGTTCGTTTTCTTTCTTCCGAGATGTAGGCACTCTTCAATTTCATCCAAAGCCCCGTTAATGTTGTAATCTGGAGGTCTGTAAAAAAGCAAGGCTTGCTCGGCTTGACTTCTTCGGTCGCATTTCATCAAGTACGTCGGGCTTTCGGGTAGGAAAACGAAAACGACCCCCAGAATAAAGGCCAGCGCACCCATAATCACCGTGAGCGTTATGTAATGAACGAACGCTCCGCAGGCGACTACGATCATGACGCCGACATAAATCAGAAATTCGAAGAACGATCCCAGAGTTCCTCGAATGGAGACTTCGGATATTTCCGAAATGTACATGGGACCCACTACCGAGATGCCACCGCTTGCCATACCGGCCAGCCAACGTCCGAAGCACAATGCGTATACGTCCTGTGCGAAAATGACTATCGCCGTGAATCCCAGCACGGGAAGAACTAAGCCGATGGTCACCTTTTTAACACCGAAACGGTCAGCTAAGTAACCGGACGGCAGGGCGGCTGTAAGTACGCCGATCGCAACCATGGATCCCACCCAGGACCCTTCCGATGTTGTTAGGTGGACGGTCGACGTGGAGTTTTCGTTTTGCAGTTGGGGCAGTACTGGCGCGGTCCAACTCAGGGAGGCGCCCAAACTGATGGGACCCAAGCATACTGAAAAATAGCATTTCGGCCAATAGTTTGGGGGAAAAAAACTTACGCGTGGCAAGGAACTGTTTCAGCTTTGGAACTAAGTCGCCCTTCTTAGTTTTTTTGACTAGTGGCATTTTCTTAGCTTCAACTGAGCAATCGCTGCTTTGTTTTAAGGTCTGTGTGCAGATCGGATTAGCGGTTTCAACGTGTGGCAGTAAATCAGAACATACGCTATCTGGTTGTAAATACTCTGACAAAGGCGACAAAATTCTTTCTTTGTTTAGCTTTATTTGATTAACTCAATTGCACAATTTCATTGTATTTCAATAGTACATGCAACACGAAAATTTCACGATTCGTCTGGATTAAATGATCTATAAGCTACCCCGAAACTACCCTCTTCAAATAAATTTCATTTTCGTTTTATACTTACGTAATTTTTTAGAAAATTCACACTTACATGCATAACACTTCTCGAATGCGGGGGTTGTAACTTTTGCAGTGCGCCAAACATTTTTGTTTCACTGATCGATTATCTTTAAACGATTTATAAGCAACCCCGAAACCACCCTCTAAAAATAAATTTCATGCTCGTTTTAAACTTACGAGCTTTTTAGAAAATTCACACTTACATTTATAGCAACCTTTAATTGCGGGGGTTGTAACTTTTGCAGTGCGCCAAATATTTTTGTTTCTTTGATCGATTATGTTTAAATGATTTATAAGCAACCACGAAACTGCCCTGTAACAATAAATTTCATGCTCGTTTTAAACTTACGTATTTTTTAAGGAAATTCACACTTACATTTATAGCAAGCTTTAAATGCGGGGGTTGTAACTTTTGCAGTGCGCCAAATATTTTTGTTTCATTGATCGATTATGTTTAAATGATTTATAAGCAACCAACGAAACTGCCCTGTAACAATAAATTTCATGCTCGTTTTAAACTTACGTATTTTTTAAGGAAATTCACACTTACATTTATAGCAAGCTTTAAATGCGGGGGTTGTAACTTTTGCAGTGCGCCAAATATTTTTGTTTCATTGATCGATTATGTTTAAATGATTTATAAGCAACCACGAAACTGCCCTGTAACAATAAATTTCATGCTCGTTTTAAACTTACGTATTTTTTAGGAAATTCACACTTCCATTTATAGCAAGCTTTAAATGCGGGGGTTGTAACTTTTGCAGTGTGCCAAATATTTTTGTTTCATTGATCGATTATGTTTAAATGATTTATAAGCAACCCCGAAACTGCCCTGTAACAATAAATTTCATGCTCGTTTTAAACTTACGTATTTTTTAAAGAAATTCACACTTACACTTATAGCAACATTTAATTGCGGGGGTTGTAACTTTTGCAGTGCGCCAAATATTTTTGTTTCATTGATCGATTATGTTTAAATGATTTATAAGTAACCCCGAAACTACCCTCTAAAAATTAATTTCATGCTCGTTTTAAACTTACGTACTTTTTAGAAAATTCACACTTCCATTTATAGCAACCTTTAAATGCGGGGGTTGTAACTTTTGCAGTGCGTCAAATATTTTTGTTTCATTGATCGATTATGTTTAAATGATTTATAAGCAACCCCGAAAGTGCCCTGTAACAATAAATTTTATGCTCGTTTTAAACTTACGTATTTTTTAAGGAAATTCACACTTCCATTTATAGCAACCTTTAATTGCGGGGGTTGTAACTTTTGCAGTGCGCCAAATATTTTTGTTTCATTGATCGATTATGTTTAAATGATTTATAAGCAACCCTGAAAGTGCCCTGTAACACTAAATTTCATGCTCGTTTTAAACTTACGTATTTTTTTAGAAAATTCACACTTCCATTTATAGCAACCTTTAATTGCGGGGGTTGTAACTTTTGCAGTGCGTCAAATATTTTTGTTTCATTGATCGATTATGTTTAAATGATTTATAAGCAACCCCGAAACTACCCTCTAAAAATAAATTTCATGCTCGTTTTAAACTTACGTATTTTTTTAAAAAATTCACACTTCCATTTATAGCAACCTTTAATTGCGGGGGTTGTAACTTTTGCAGTGCGCCAAATATTTTTGTTTCATTGATCGATTATGTTTAAATGATTTATAAGCAACCCCGAAAGTGCCCTGTAACAATAAATTTCATGCTCGTTTTAAACTTACGTATTTTTTTAAGAAAATTCACACTTCCATTTATAGCAACCTTTAATTGCGGGGGTTGTAACTTTTGCAGTGCGCCAAATATTTTTGTTTCATTGATCGATTATGTTTAAATGATTTATAAGCAACCCCGAAACTACCCTCTAAAAATAAATTTCATGCTCGTTTTAAACTTACGTATTTTTTAGAAAATTCACACTTTACATTTATAGCAACCTTTAATTGCGGGGGTTGTAACTTTTGCAGTGCGCCAAATATTTTTGTTTCATTGATCGATTATGTTTAAATGATTTATAAGCAACCCCGAAACTACCCTCTAAAAATAAATTTCATGCTCGTTTTAAACTTACGTATTTTTTTAGAAAATTCACACTTCCATTTATAGCAACCTTTAATTGCGGGGGTTGTAACTTTTGCAGTGTGCCAAATATTTTTGTTTCATTGATTGATTATGTTTAAATGATTTATAAGCAACCCCGAAACTGCCCTGTAAAAATAAATTTCATGCTCCTTTTAAACTTACGTATTTTTTAGGAAATTCACACTTCCATTTATAGCAACCATTAATTGCGGGGGTTGTAACTTTTGCAGTGCGCCAATATTCTTGTTTCATTGATCGATTATGTTTAAATGATTTATAAGCAACCCCGAAACTGCCATGTAACAATAAATTTCATGCTCGTTTTAAACTTACGTATTTTTTAGAAAATTCACACTTACATTTATAGCAACCTTTAATTGCGGGGGTTGTAACTTTTGCAGTGCGCCAAATATTTTTTTTTCATTGATCGATTATGTTTAAATGATTTATAAGCAACCCCGAAACTACCCTCTAAAAATAAATTTCATGCTCGTTTTAAACTTACGTATTTTTTTAAAAAATTACTTACATTTATAGCAACCTTTAATTGCGGGGGTTGTAACTTTTGCAGTGCGCCAAATATTTTTGTTTCATTGATCGATTATGTTTAAATGATTTATAAGCAATCCCGATTCCCGAAATTGCCCTGTAAAAATAAATTCTTCTACTCGGTGGAGGAAGACAAGAGATATCGGGCTATTTCAATGTCATTGACTTGCACTTGTAGGCATTGAGGGAGACCTCTTTCGCTGGAATCCCATACCACCTCAGCAATTGGTAGTTTTTGTTTAGTTTCCATTTCTTTGACGGTTGCCAGGACCCATCCAAGCAGTAGGCATGAAGTGTAGGTACAGGTCGGCGGAAACAGAATTGGCAAACTTCTATGCATTTTCGTGGTAGTGGAGCGCAAACACGCAAGTTGTGAGACGGTGAGGGGGGTTGAGGAGGATACCTCCCAACAAAATATAAGAATGTAAAAAATTGGGTGCTGGCACTTTTTCCCAATGAACCAATGCCCTAAAATGTTTTTAGAAACTTTTTTTTGTAAGTGATTTCTTAGATGTATCTATAGATCCTATTGTTCTCTTTGGTAATTTTCACTTTTTATTAAAAAAATCTTCAAGTTCGTCTTACGGGGTGTGGATATAAATGTTTGCTTTATTGTAAATTTCTTTTACTATAATTGCCGCAGTATAGTGTGGGAAACGATGCCAAAGAGTAAATGTTGACATAATCCCTAAATCATCTGCACGCATATCATGCCACTTTGATGCCAAGTACTGATAAAATTTCACACCTAAAATCCATACCAATCGTTATCAGCAACGACGTATCAGATTAAGCCTTTTCAAATTTGAATGAAGTAATTTAGATAACTTTCCTGTACTCGAATCCTAATCTTTTAATCTTAATAAAACGGTAAATTGTGTAACGAAATTTACTTTTTACCGGTTCGCCGAACACACCCGTTGAAAATTGCGCGTGAATTTCTGAAACAAATTGCGAAGGTATCATCAAAAATGCAGGATCTGGAGTTAAACAAAAAATCAGAAGTGGATTTCAAAAAAAAGAGGACCATCGGAAAATTGCGCCAATTTCTCGCTACAGGTATGTTCATTTTTATCAAACTTCAAAATGAAGGTTTTGGATTAAACCTATTGAAACAGTTTAAATAAATAATTTAGAAAGTTAGTTTTAGCCTTGGTTTTTCGCTGAAAATTTCACAATTTTTTACGTTTCAGTGTGCTTGGGACCGGTGTCCTTGGGAGCGTCGTTAAGTTGGACATCACCAGTTCTTCCACAATTGCTAGAGCCGGACCCCACATCCAACTCTACCAACTCCTCGGGTCTGTTCGAAAATTCCCCACCGTTCACGCTAACAATCGAAGAGGGATCATGGATAGGATCCATGTTGGCGATTGGCGTGCTTATAACCGCGATACCATCGGGATACCTGGCCACCCGTTTCGGATTGAAAAAATCGACAATAGCCTTGGTGATTCCAAATTTGCTGTTTACAATAATTGTGCTGTTCGCAAATAACGTTTACGCGCTGTGCATTGCCAGACTCCTTTCGGGAGTAGCGACCGGTGGCATTTCAGTGGTCGGTCCCATGTACATTTCCGAAATAGCCGACGTCTCCCTTCGGGGTACGCTGGGTACGTTTTTCGAATTTTTAATTTACGCCGGCGTGGTTTTCGTGGCAATTTGCGGCGCGTCTATGTCCTACATTGCTTTGACCATCACTCTGGGCACTGTCGCGTTACTTTTCGGGTGCGTCTTCTGTTTTCTGCCCGAAAGCCCTGCGTACTTGATTAAAATCAATAAACGCGAACAGGCGGAGAGGGCGTTGCGGTTCTACCGGAGCGAAGGGTTTAACGTAGAAAACGCGCTGGACGAAATCTACGAACGCGTGCACAAGAAAACCGATGAAAAAATGAACGTTTTGGCAGAGCTGCGATCGAAAGCTGTGGTTAGAGGCCTAATCGCGTCGATGGGTCTGATGGTGTTTCAGCAACTCAGCGGAATTGACGGGGTCACCTTTTACACGGTGTACATCTTTCAGACTGCCGAAACGCAACTAAACGAATATACTTCCGCCATTATTTTGTCTTCGGTTCAACTACTTTCTGCCATCGCCATCATCTTCGTAACTGAAAAGGTTGGGCGGAAGGTTTTGCTGTACATATCCGCATCGGGGGCATGCTGTTGCCTAACGGTTTTGGCGATGTACTTTCACTTGAAATTAAACGGTATTAATTTTGTTGGCATGGGCGCCATACCTTTAGCCAGCACAGTGATTTATGCGTGTTTCTTTTCCACCGGTCTTGGACCGGTGCCTTGGATGGTGAACGGCGAGCTGTTTGCGCCGGCTATCAAGGGATTGGCGAACGGTATTACCATCACCTCAAACTGGCTGTGCTTATTTCTCATCACTAAAACTTTACCGGTAATGATGGAGGAAGTTGGACCTCATTACACGTTCTACTCCTATGCAGTGTGTATGGTGCTTTGTGTGATATTTATTAAGTTTTATGTGCCCGAAACTCGTGGTAAATCCCTCGAACAGATCCAAAATGAACTAAAGTCATAGAAAATTTTTGGACAATTGTGATTAGCATGTTTATATAAGTACGTATTTATTTTGTATTAAACGTCTTTTTCACTAAGTGCATTTACTGTGTTTTCTTACAAGTTTAGTTAGCAATACAGTAACAATTAATTAGAGCCGACTCGTTTGCCAAGTTTAAGGGTAAATTCGTATCTTCGAAGATAACGAAACTTTTCCCTTTTGAACATTGTGGATTATCACTTATAATTGCACAAGAGGTTTGTATTTTACCGAGTAAATTGGGGTTGTTAAGGTAATGAAAATCTGTTGCCTAGCAATTAGACGAGAAAAACTGTCAACTAATAAAAATGCGACACCGACACCACTTCCACTTCTCTTTCTCTTGGATCAAATGTCTTCGCTTTTTTAGGTTGATAACCCTTAGAATTACTTTTTAGAATCGCGAACAAGGTTTTAAACCTAAAACATTTCATATATTACAACCAGTAAATTAATAATGAACTAAAACTTACTTGCTTATGTCCACTTTCTCAAAAACAAATAGGGTGCATTTAAGCATCGAAAATATAGACCATAAAGAAGGGGCAGCGTATTTTTGTATCAATCCATTGAAATAAGCAACCACTACTTCTTCAATTACAACATTTACGATTCTTGATTGGTTTCTAGTCTATAACTTTTGAATGAGAAGTCTGATTGAAAAAGTACGAATTATTTTGGATTCTACGCACCAAAATTAATAAGAAAAAGTGTTTTGCCGAGAAATTTTTGTGCAGTCGATTTTTGATTTTTGAGGCCCGAAAAAAAATTGTCTCAGATCGACTCGGAAAAGAAATTTTCTTATAGTATGTGGCCTGTAGAATCCATAATTTCAAACAGTTCCAAGATTGGGCTACTAGTTCAAAAGTTACAGCCCTTTGAATTTTCTTTCGAAATTGGTTTCTAGTCTATAACTTTTGATTGAGATGTCTGATCGAAAAAGTACGAATTGTTTTGGATTCTACGCACCAAAATTAATAAGATAAATTTTGGAGTAGTCGATTTTTGGTAAAAAAAGGGAAGGTTAAGTATTCAAATACCTTGCGAAGTATTCGAATACTTTACGAAGTATCCAAATACTAAATATTTGTGAAAGTATTTGAGTTACAAATACAGATACTGCTTCCATAAAGGTATTTATTTACAAAGTATTTGAATACTTTAATAGTCCAGTCAAATTAGCTCTAAAAGTAGTATAAACTGGATGTTGTCATTTCACTGAATGAAACCAAGCGTATTCTATGTAAAAAAATCCGCTGAATCGGATCATAGTCCCCCCGACCGGAAACGCCCGGACCATATTATTATAAACAAAAAACTAAGAAAAAATGAGAAAATGTCGTATTTTTTCCCATTTGACTGCCAATATCTCGTTAACTATTGCTCTGAGGGAAAAAATGAATAGAAATGAACTTGTTTAGAATAAAATTTTCTATAAGATCCGGCCCGGAACGCTAATTTTCAACTGTTATTTTTATTTATGGAAAAATGTAAAAAAGTTATCTCGAAAATTAACACTTTGTTATTATTAAGTAAAATTCATCCGATCTTTTTGAAAATCCGTATTTAGTAACTTCTTTTGATAACAAAACAATATGACAAACCAGATCACCGTAGGTTTCATACTCATTGATTAATTAGATAAACAAGTAGAAAAAGGTAGCTTTGTCTTTCAAACTGGGGGACTACAAGAGCGTTCCCAATTTTTTATAAGATACAGTTTGTCCGGAACACTCATTTTCAACTGTTATTGTTTATTAGGGAAAAATGTAAAAACAGTAATCTCTAAAATTGACACTTTGTTGTTGTTAAGTAAAATTCATTCGATCTTTTTGAAAATCCGTATTTAGTAACTACTTTTGATAAACAAACAATATGACAAACCAGATCACCGTAGGTTTCATACTCATTGAATAATTAGATAAACAAGTAGAAAAAGAGATGTTTTGTCTTTCAAACTGGGGGAGTACAAGAGTGTTCTCAATTTTTTTATACATATTATAACCCTAAAACAATCATTTCCAATAATTCCCGATGATTCCTGGACTGTGCAATTTTTTTTTCAAAATCCGAAGAATTTTCTTAGTTAACAAATGGAATAACTCCCGAAATATAACAAAAAAAATATAACTCTATAATAGGCGAATGTAAAGCTCTCGGAAAGCCGTACATTGAAAAAAAAATACGTCCAAATCCGATTAATAGTTCACGAGAAATCAGCTTTTGACTTTGAAGCCAGTTTTCGAAACAACCAAAAATGATTTTGCAAATCGGGTCGCAACGATCGATTCTTTACAGCGTGAACTTTTTTTATGCTTCTATTTCACCAAAAAGAATGATTTTTATTAATCCGAGTGCCAAGGGCCGATTATAGAGTTACTTTTCTTGTTAAATCTCGGAAGCTATTCGATTTGTTAGTTAACTAAAAAAATTCCACAGTCCGTTGATTTGCAAAAATGATCGAGACGATTATTGGAAAAGATTGTTTTACGGTTCCACTATATTATAAAAAATTGGGAACGCTCTTGTAGTCCCCCAGTTTGAAAGACAAAGCATACCTTTTTCTACTTGTTTATCTAATTAATCAATGAGTATGAAACCTACGGTGATCTGGTTTGTCATATTGTTTTGTTATCAAAAGAAGTTACTAAATACGGATTTTCAAAAAGATCGGATGAATTTTACTTAATAATAACAAAGTGTTAATTTTCGAGATAACTTTTTTACATTTTTCCATAAATAAAAATAACAGTTGAAAATTAGCGTTCCGGACCGGATCTTATAGAAAATTTTATTCTAAACAAGTTCATTTCTATTCACTTTTTCCCTCAGAGCAATAGTTAACGAGATATTGGCAGTCAAATGTGAAAAAACACGACATTTTCTCATTTTTTCTTCGTTTTTTGTTTATAACAATATGTTCCGGGCGTTTCCGGCTGGGGGGACTATGATTTTCGGAATCAGTAAATTTTTTTACATAGGATACGCTTGGTGTCGTTGAGTGAAGTGACAACATCCAGCCCAAACCGTAATTTGACTGGACTATAAAGGATTTGAATACTAAAAAGTATTTACAAAATCGAATACTGCCCATCTCTGCTAGACAGGCTCTTTTACGATACAAAAATGTTAGCCTTCCTCGGTTAAAATTATGCGGTGCACTGCTGTTAGCCGAACTCTATCAAAAATGTTCCAAACCCCACTCGTGGGTATTGCCGCGTAACACAAAGTATTGAAACGACGCATCGTCACCAAAAGCACACAAAATGTCGAATCTGCATATTGAAGCATGTCCACGTCCAGAGAAAGAGAGGAGTTAAATAAGTAAAATAAAGTTTCAAAGAAATATTGCCATACATAAGAAAGTTGGCTATGAGCAGCCTGTGCAGTCACTGCGTATGCCCACATAATTTTTACTATGTGCGAAATGTTTACCTTTACTAGAAGCGCCTGTGGTGCGAAATGTTTACCTTTACTAGAAGCGCCTGTGGTTAAAATTTCAAAGCAATATCTCCATAAATAAGAAAGTTGGCATTGCGCAGTCACTGCGCATGCCCACATAATTTTTACTATGCGCGAAATGTTAACTTTACTAGAAGCGTCTGTGGTTAAAATTTCAAAGAAATATCCCCATAAATATGAAAGTTGGCATTGCGCAGTCTGCGCAAAATATGGAGTTAAATGAAACTGATCGAATTGGGCAAATATAGACCATTACAGCTATCAATTAGCGAAAACCCGAAGTCTCTAGGTGGCCCAGGGGCCGAGATCTCGATGGAACGGACGGACGGACGGACGGACGGAAACACGAGCACATAAGCTTTACCTCAACTTCGTTGTGTTACGCTAAAAAGTGATAAAAAGTTTAAATGTTGAAATATGCAAAACATATCCTTGCTTAATGTTGGTTAAATCTTCCAGAAATTCAAGCTGATGCATCACGCAAAATCTTGGTCTAGGGTTATCCACGCCTTTTCTGTTGGTTTATGGACCCTATTTAGTAAATATATTTGTCACTTACCGTAAGCAAAATAAGTGACAAGACTTGGGAGTTTTTCTTCTTCTCCCATGCGCTGAAGCCTTCTATCAAATCTTCACCGCCAAAACCAGGATCAACTGCTTCCTAGCGGTCTCGATGATCTCCATGATCGCCCTGACCTTGACATGCGACGCAAAGTAATTGTCATCCGACTCCTTGGTCGAGATCATCATTGTAATTGTTCATCGTCATTATTACTGTTCTGTTTCTCCGCTGATTTTCAAACAACCCTTCTCGTCAGGTGTTTCTCTGGGTAGGCTTTCTTGGGGTATTTTATGTTAATAAGTTCAGTAACTTTTCCTTTTTGTTACTACTACTGCCATCTTCAAATTCTTTAATACATTAATAATTACCATGATTGGGTACGGAGTATAACAAAACATTTGCGTTACAGTAATTATCTGAATGTAACGCCTTCGACAATAGTAAAGCTTTTCCAACCGTAATCCTTATCAAGTGGTTCCATTAGGTAGTAGGTATTTGTAGCCCCATCTAAATAACTGTCAATATCCCGAGAACTAGACAGAATTTGCAATGTAAAGCGACAGCTTCATTAGACCCAGAAGGGTCAAGTACCTACTTTACAACTCCTGTTCAGTGATGGATCATTTTGCTGACCAACCACTTTTTAGCCTTGTTCAAAGATAATGGTTGTACTTAGGTTTACATCCGATCCTAAAATTGGATTATAATCTGCGGCGCAACCGAACAGATTTTATCTCAAATCACGTAGGTACGTTATCTTAAACGACCTTGAGATAAACTTGCATGTGTTTAGTAAGTCAAGTCACTAGTCAGTAGAAATTACATAATATCGACCAACTAGTTCCTACCTGATATCAATGTAGGTACCTAACTTTAAAATGACGTTGGAAAGTTTGAACGGTGCGCCTATGCATTGACCTCCACTCCAGGAGGGGTTCAAACCAGAAAGTGCTGTTGTGTACAAACGTAAGTTTGGCGATCGATATCAAATGAATGAATGTGCGAATAATCTCGAAATAATCGAAAAACCCGATGTCAACTTCAGACGAAGAAGAATTATTGGAAGACTGCGCCAGTTTCTCGCCATAGGTAAGCCAAAGTGAAGCAAAAGACTATAATTATCAGTTCCTGTAATTCATTGCGATAGCAATTGGTAGGTGGCGCTTGTTTACGCTCTCGTGCAAAGTTGAACCATTGTTTCAGTTTGTCTGGGACCATTATCCTTGGGGTCATCATTAAGCTGGACATCTCCGGTTCTTCCACAGCTTCTTGAGCAGAACTCAACCAATCTGACGTACCATCGAGCAAACTTCACGTTATCAATCGACGAGGGATCATGGATCGGTTCAATGTTGGCAATTGGTGTACTTATAAGCGCGATACCCTCGGGATACTTGGCTGGCCGTTACGGACTTAAAAAATCGACAATAGCCCTGGTGATCCCCAATCTGCTGTTTACGATGCTTGTGCTGTTTGCGAGCGACGTGTACACCCTCTGCGTTGGTAGGCTCCTATCGGGAATGGCAACTGGCGGAATTAGCGTAGTGGGCCCTATGTACATATCAGAAATAGCCGAAGTTTCCCTGAGAGGTACATTGGGGTCGTTCTTCGAATTTTTAATTTACTTCGGCGTAGTTTTCGTGGCAGTTTGCGGCGCGTATGTCTCTTACACCACTTTGACGATCATCCTAGGTGCTGTCGCGTTGGTTTTGGGATTCATCTTCTGTTTCCTCCCCGAAAGCCCAGCATACTTAATTAAGAAAAATAAACGCGAACAGGCGAAAACCGCGTTGCTGTTTTACCGCGGCGAAAGTTTCAACGTGGAGAACGCCCTCGATGAAATCTACGAACGCGTGCACAAGGAAACTGGTCGAAAAGTGAACGTTATGCTCGAATTTAAGTCGAAGGCCGTGGTCAGAGGACTAATTGCCTCGGTCGGTCTGACGGTGTTTCAGCAACTCAGCGGAATTGACGGCGTCACGTTTTATACCGTTTACATTTTTCAGGCAGCCGAAACGGAGCTGAACGAGTACACTTCAGCAATTATACTCTCGACGGTTCAGCTACTTTCGGCTGTTGTCGTCATTTTTGTCATAGAAAAGGCCGGGAGGAAAATTTTTCTGTACATATCGGCCTCTGGTACTTGCATATGCCTGGCTGCTTTGGCCGCGTACTTTCACTTAAAATTAGTCGGCATTACCTTCTTCGGTATGGGCGCCATACCCTTAGCCAGCACGATGGTTTATGCCTGCGCGTTTTCGGCAGGTTTGGGACCAGTACTTTGGATGGTGAACGGAGAACTATTTTCTCCGGCTGTTAAAGGTATTGCTAATGGTATTACAATTACGGCTAACTGGGTGTGCTTATTTATCATTACCAAGACAATGCCTGTTATGATGGATGATGTTGGTCCACACATTACGTTTTACTTTTATGCGGCTTGTATGTTCTTCTGCGTAATATTTATAAAGTTTTGTGTGCCAGAAACTCGTGGGAAATCACTTGAAGAAATACAAAATGAATTAAGATCGTAGAAAGTGTGTATTTAGCGAAAACAGTATTTTGTATGTTTTATTAGTGTACTTACTCATTTAGTTTCTTTTTAAAACTAGCAGCCTACTTAATTATTGACAATCAAATAAAGTACTTACCTACCCACAGATAATATACCTTAGCATTTTCTTTTTTTATATGGTTCTTAAATTGTTTTGTTGAAGATTTGTCGAAGATTTTCTATTATCAGTACTACAGCACTTATTGCGACTGCGGGCGTCTCAAAAGCTTGCATTTTTTGGGATAGAATCAAGAATGGCTCTTTTTAATTTACCACATATAGAGAGATTAAAGGATACCTGGAAGTTGTCTGTGCAGGAATACTACCAATTGGAGGATCTGGAATGCTGTTGAAGCTAGGGACGAAGATAAAAGAAACTTTTTGCAGCCAGATCCAAGCCGATTTTATTGCTTGTTTTCTCATTACTCCGGCCCCATTCGCCAAGTGAAAAATGCCATGAAATTTTGGGAAGATTCTGGATTAACTAGGAAAGTTGGTCTTATAACAGCAAAGCTTGAGAATTGCTCATCGATGGAAGAACTTGTAGACATAATCGAGGTAACTGCAACTAAGTTCGTGTTGGTTTGGAAGTTATGGAACAATGGATTGGAACATTAATGTTGGCTGGTTTTCCAGATAAGTATCAACCAATGATTAAGAGCATGGAGGGAGACTATGTCAAGACAAAGTTACTTCAGGATGTACAAGTAAAAATCAAGTAGAAGATGAAAAAGACTGTCAAGTGTTATAGATGTCATGAATTCGGACATATTATGTCGAATTGTCCTAAGAAGCCCGAGAAAAAGAAAACTGGCGGCAAGTGTTTGGTGCTATATCGGAGTTGAAGCATCCAGAAAAAGAATGGATTCTGGCGCAACTTCGCACATATGCAAGTACCTTAATCTTTTCGAGAATATTAAGTAATGTTCTAGTTTTTAATTTATGACGGAAAATAACTACAATGAAAGGACAATTTGAACGTCAATAATACGATACCTCAGGATCCGTATAGGTGGTTCGACAATTTCAGTCGACAATGGTTGGGAAAACTAGAATCCAAAACAATTCGTACTTTTTCGATCAGACTTCTCAATCAAAAGTTATAGACTAGAAACCAATTTCCGAAAAAAAATTCAAAGGGCTGTAACTTTTGAACTAGTAGCCCAATCTTGGAACTGTTTGAAATTATGGATTCTACAGGCCACATTCTATAAGAACATTTTTTTCCGGGTCGATGTGAGACAATTTTTTTTCGAGGTTCAAAAAAAGGCAGGGTATAAACTTCCTTTTTTACCAAAAATCGACTGCAGCAAAATTTCTCGGGAAAACACTTTTTCTTATTAATTTTGGTGCGTAGAAACCAAAACAATTCGTACTTTTTCGATCAGACTTCTCAAACAAAAGTTATAGACTAGAAACCAATTTCGAAAAAAAAAATTCAAAGGGCTGTAACTTTTGAACTAGTAGCCCAATCTTGGAACTGTTTGAAATTATGAATTTTACAGGCCACATTCTATAAGAAAATTTTTTTTCCGGGTCGATCTGAGACAATTTTTTTTCGGGGTTCAAAAAAAGGCAGTGTATAACCTTTCTTCTTTACCAAAAATCGACTGCACCAAAATTTCTGGGGAAAACACTTTTTCTTATTAATTTTGGTGCGTAGAATCCAAAACAATTCGTACTTTTTCGATCAGACTTCTCAATCAAAAGTTATTGACTAGAAACCAATTCGAAATAAAATTCAAAGGGCTGTAAATTGAAACGAAAGAAGAAACCATCACAATTAAGTATTCTCTATCGAGTTTATTCTACAAAAAGGAAAATTTCATCTTTGTGGTTGGAATTCAAATTGTAAGGAGGTACCTAATCGAGAAAGTTCCCCAAAAAACAGAGGTCAAAAAATGCACAACTGAAGACATTTTTCTTATTAATTTTGGTGCGTACAATGGAAAGCTATTAATAAATTGGGAATAAAATCCAGCTACTGAGCTACCATTTTTTAATTTATATACAAATATACAAACGATATTTTGGCGATTTAGTTCCAAAGAAAAGATTCATACTGTATAACGTACGCAATTAGCATATGAAAGTTCCATGGCATCACAGATTATTGAAAAAGATGGGGGTTTTATTTTTCCAATTTTCCGTCTTTGTTATGCAAAAAATTGAAAACTAATACGGTTGATTGACGTAAAAAAATTTTTTCTACAAAAAACCTTAATACGTTTTTGCTCTAAAATAATTTGAGGAGCCAATAATCGCATGTTATGAATTTTACATTGAAATCCCTATGATGCGTTACGTAAGTCACCACCCTGTATAGGCGATTTTATAATTAAGTTGCTATTGGCTCTCGATAAGTAAAATATGTTCTTCCCTATCCCGAAAACGTGGAACCTAAAAGTTAAGATTTCGAAGTAGTTCTGGAGAATCAATTTTATTTTGGACCAAGTTATGAAGAAAGGCTAAGCTAATTCTTATTCTGCGCTTTTCTTCAAAAGAGGATTTAAGAATATGTAGTAAAAAAAATAGTGGTCTATTAAAAAATATATGCTATATTTTCAGTGTTACTAGTTTCTTTTAGGTCTGAAATGGATTCGTACGACTCGGATAATTTTAACAGGCTACACTGGTCCAATCAAAACTTAAACTAGGAAAGAAGCTTCCATAACTGTAGTTGTTAACTGATAATCAAAACTTTGCTGTCTAAATGCGCTTTTTGTTTTTTTAGTGTTGTCGTTTCAGTGTTTGGCAAGTAGATTGTTTACCTTATCTTATTATACAGAGCGATTCATGTGAACCTGAAACGGGTCGATTTTGATTCTTAATTTGACGATCTATAGTGTAACAATCCTATCTGCATTCTTCCTCCAAGATTTTAAAATACAAAGGGGGTTGTGTGAATGCAGAATGAAGAAGGGAAATAAATAATACAACTGTACAACTAATACAGTCTTAGACATGGTATTACAGGCTAGTTTCAGTATCAGATGAAGGAGTTGTTTTGAACTATTGGCACTATGGCGTTTGTACCTCTCTGATCCGACATCCATTCAAGATAATACAAAGTTTATCTTGATCCATAGTGGAAAATGGTAAAGATATGGAAGTGTCAACTTCGCCACAGTCTACTTTGTACAGGCGAATAAACCCAGTACACCATCACCGACAACATTTCGAAAAGAGAAACTGAGTAGCCTAATTCAAATATCAAAAAACCACAATAACAAAAAAACAAAGAATGATAAAAGAAACAAGAAGTAAAATAAAAGGTTTAACTATCGTTAAAGACAACGAAAATGCATTATTCATCATTTTCAAATTACAAATAAGTTGAATTTAAAAAGGAATTTGTCCGTCCTAATGACGAGGCAGATGTCCAAAATATCTAAATTAAGTCTATTTTGGTACGAACTGGTACAAACTAAATTAGTGAATGATAAAGCGTTTAACGTGGCATTTTTAAATCGATTTATATTCAATTTTCGTAGATGTTATTGACATGTCTATACCAATTACAATTAGCGGACGCGTGGGGTGTTCGCGGGAGCTCATCTATACTTAGGCTTTAAACAAAATAAATCCTCTTCCTCTTTTCACAACACACGCCAGTACATACGTGCGTAATTAGTGTTCTTTTCTTAGTAATCCACGAAATTAGTTTAATTATGTAATCGGGAAATTAGTTTAATTGCCTTTTTCATCACGCACGACCCCCCTGGTTGTTCTTTTTCTGCTTGGTACAGCCATTACATGAGTCAGAGTGTTGATAAGTGTGATAGTGAGAACCAAAATAGGATAATGGCAAATTACTCGTTTATGATTGGGAAATCCTGAACGCATTCTCGGTGCAAATCTTAATGGTGACGATGACTATAAAAGCTTAACATATGGGGCTAAGCTAAGAATTGCGATGGGAAAACCGTCATCCCAATTACAGTTCGTGCGACATTTCACATGAGGATGACGCTTTTCCAGTACCTATAAAGTTTTCACCTTTGTCGTTGTTCAGTTCATTTTCCAACAAACAATATGCTTAATTAATTGTTAATTAATCTTTTGTAAAATTATGTTTGCTTCAGCTTATATCCGTCTCTCTAGGTCGCCTAGTTGAAAATGGTAATGTTAATCCGAAGACTGGTTTTCTAGCAGTTTGCTACCGTTTAACTATATACCTGAATACACTGAACCACTTAGGCATAGAAACCATTTCTGAATTTCCTGAATGACTTTATGGGAAGTGGCTTGGTTAATATGTCTGCAACATTATCTTCACTACGAATATGATTAAGTTTCAGACAGTTCCTTTCTTCTCCATGAGTTACAGTTACATATTGTGCGCCAAATCTATGGCACTTTTGTTGTCAGAGTACAAATTCCAAGGGGTTTCTTCTCTCACAAATTTCCCACGACAATGTCTTTAACCAAAAAATTTCTTGGCAAATGGTGGAGACTGACATTTATTTTCTGGGCCCTCAACAGGCTTGCGCTCAATTACAGAGTGACTCGCATAATGCTTTTTAGAGGTGCCTCTACAGAAGATCTTGTACCAGACCAGTTAACTTTCCCTGGATTTTTGTTGAACTTCGACAAAGCTCCAATTGCGTAAGAAATATAAGGTCTGCTGATTTGTGCTGCATATAATTTCCTCTTGATAAGGTATTTCCTTCATCTCATTAATTACTTCTGCGGTAGATGGTGAAAACTCCTTGGACAATTTTTTATTGACATCTATTGATAGGAATAGCAACACTCGAAATTTCGAAAACTCTCAGAGAGGTATATAGGACATATTATCAACATTCTTTGGAGGAGCTAAAAGATAACAGGAAAATATACAGGATGTTCCATTTAAAAAAAGGAAGATTTTTTAATTTGAAGTTTTGTAACTTTGGACCTAAAAAAACACCCGGTAAGCTATTTTTTTAAGCTTTCATAGTAGATGTATTTATTTGATTTTTACTTTATCCGAGATAAAACATATACAGCCTGGAATCAAAATTCAAGCAATAATTTTGATAATAAACTGACGCTTGCAAATACCAATTTTTTCTTACAAATCGAATTATATTCAAAACTAGTAGTTTTTCGAATATTAACCGTATAATAAAAAAAGTCGTACAATTAAAATCTGCATTCAAATACAGGGGTTCTATTTAAAAAAGTGTATCGTTTCAACGCCCTAATTTGTGAGCGCACCCTGTATAATTCCAAATATTTTTAAAATGTGGACAATATTCAACCATATCATTATACAAAAGCACTCTATTGAAAAATCTTATCAAGGCATTAAGTTACTCCGTGCAATCGTTGACTCACCCTGTACGATGTACATGGCAATAAATGCATAAGAGAGAAAGACACGACGCGCGAAGTCATAATTTAATGATTAATGGTTAGGGCCGAGTGATTAGGGGATTGTTTTTTATCCTTTATTATATTTCAGGGATCCAGTAGAAGCTTAAATTCAATTGATTTTATTTTATAGCAAAATTATGTTAAAATGACATTTATAAAGTGAAACAGATGAGTGTGCACTCATTCCTATTGCAATTGCACGATATAAAATGACGTCTAGAATATATGACAATTCTGTTTCTATAGCAACAATCGCGACGGCAGAACCTGCTTGCTATTTTTGACATCTCTAAATTAAAAATCAGAATTGGCAGAAGCTTTACAATGATTTATATGTCTTCTGCTATAAAATAAAGTTTTGTATTATGGACGACGATAAAGGCAAACTAACCATCTCGTGAAAGAAGTGATGTATTATGTTATCAAAAATCTCTAAACCTTCCCCATATAGTTTTATTCGTTGAAGTTTTTAAAAATAACAGCGACTATAGTTTCGGCGTACTGCCATCATCAGGCGACTAGAAGTGTATCACAATATAGCAAATTTGAAAACATTAAGAGCTAGTACTTACTGTGAAAGTTAACAGGAAAACGGTAAATTACAAACGTTGAAGACGGATATGTTCGTCTTATCCGTCTTCAACGTTTGTAATTTACCGTTTTCCTGTTAACTTTCACAGTAAGTACTAGCTCTTAATGTTTTCAAATTTGCTATATTGTGATACACTTCTAGTCGCCTGATGATGGCAGTACGCCGAAACTATAGTCGCTGTTATTTTTAAAACTTCAACGAATAAAACTATATGGGGAAGGTTTAGAGATTTTTGATAACATAATATATTTCAACCCCCATTTCGAGGAACGATGGATCCAACGTTAAAAATCCCTTTATCGTCTTGTATAATAATGTAACGGAAACGCTCCAGACATGACGTCGCCTTTGGCGCTCTGGAATTTTCTACGCGCGCGATAGTGGGATTTGTGTAGGAATATTCGAGAATGTACGCGGATGTTTGACTTACATTGCTTGCGTGTATAAATGGTTGCGGACCGAACATCGCGGCAGTTTTTACTACTGAACCAGATCGAGCGCGGAAATATAAATTGCGAAGTGTGTGTGATATAAATAATCGATATAAATTGTACGGTTTTTATAGTGTTTTAGTTTTGTTTAATAAATATTGATATAAATCGAACCCGAATTTATAAATCACGTTACAATAAGTAACTATTAGTGCGACACATAACAACTGAGCCGTCTTTGTATCATCACTAACATTTTCAAGATCACAATTTTTCAAAACGCTCCAAGTAAAAAGTGAACTAGAGAACATTTCGTTACTCGCATCATACCTTTCCAACGGTATAATCTGGGTTGCTGATTGGCTTTCAAGTGCAGTAGGTAAAACTTAAAGGTTTACAAAAATTCTTAAAATTACTTACATCAAAGAGTAATTATGGTTACTCTTTGCTTACATTAAGCTAAAACAAGGAGAACAAATAATTTATAATATTAGGACAGCTGGATTAGAACTCTTCACTATGGGACCATGACTAGACAACGTTATATCAATGATGGTCCGTTTAAAATGGCACAGTTTTGTTCTTTTGTCACTTATATTTAGTCAGGTTATAGCACAACTTAAACAAAAATAGTTATTTGTACAACTAGTGAAGAAAGTATACAGTTTTGGGTTCGGAAAAGAACGTTTTTCTACAAAATGGTGTTTCGACTTGGTTTTTTCTCCGAAATTTTCTTATGGTATGTGTGGTTTTGTTTGTGTCAGGGAAATTTTGTAGTTTCGGCTATAGGGAGCTATAATTTGTTTAGAGGGGCACCATTTAAAATTAAAAAAATATGACATTAGGCGAAGGCCAATCAACAATTTTATTTTATCGATAAAAGACCTAAGACAAATTATTATGTGACAGAGCTTTTTTCGGTATCTTTCATTGTAAAGGAATTATGTTCCGAGGAGTCATCGATGCTACACCAACTGTGAATAACAATGTAGTGTTTTTGAGAAATTTGAGTTCTATTTTTGAATTTTTAAATTCCGGAGACTGGGTAGCCGCTGGTTTTGTATTTCTACAGGATTCACTTTAAAGAATGAGCTGGCGTGTACTAGATCCTGTTTCATAGTGCAGCAAATTTTCAATTTCTCGATACGCCTGCGAAATCAATTCGTTTTCCACTAAATATTTGAGCTTGCCAAATTGTTGCTAATTGCTGTCCACTTTGTTAATCTGAAAGTCGACTTTGCTTTTTTGTAAAATTTGGGATTGGCCCCTTTTAAATTTAGGGTCCTTTTTTGTTAAAAAAAATGAACTTATCCTCTCAAATTAAAGGAAAACCTTGCTGTGAAAGGAGTAAGCGCCAATGTTCGTCTACCAAGATTGGGAGGCAATTTCAATAAACAAAATTCACGCCAATAATTGCAATTAATCTATAATAGATAGGTTTATCTAGGTAATGCCCCAAGTTTAACGTAAAACAAATACATTAATACGTAGTTAAGTTAATGATATAAGGAAAACGATGCTAATTACCATATTAAAATATTTTTTTTTCAATCCAGTCGTTCTCGATAAATCTGAGCGTGCGATAATTAACCACCTTCTACTTCTTGGTTTGTGTGTGTGTACACTATTTTCAATTTATACCAGTATCTTTAGACCTTAGCGTTTGTATCGACTCAAAATTAGTGCTGTTCGGTTCGTTCAAAACTCAAAATCGTCATTCGAGTGCTGGTTGAACACGTAGAATGACCCATACGGTGAAGAACAACGCGATTCCCTTGATTGGGAAATTGAAAATGTTATTCGCCACATGTAAGTACAAATTTTTCTTGTCAATTTAACGTGAAACGCGTCCATTTGTTTGTAATGGGTGAGAGGTAAAAATGTCATTAGCTGGCGCGATAAACACATTGTGGAATTTTTATCAGACTTTCCCTGGGAGGTACCGGCAATTTTTTTCAAAACGTCCGTGTCGTCGACTTTTAATAACTAGAAAGCAAAAAAGAAAAACTTGCACGGAATGCAAAAATTTTAAGTGAATCTTGCTTGCTATCCTTGATTTTCAAAACCTGCTTGTGTAGAGGATGTCTTTTCTGGTTTCTCTGTTACGTTCTCGTTTATTTTGATTACGGGTGAACTTCGAGCAAAACTTCAATTGTAACGGTATTTTCGTTTTGCATTGAAATTAATCTGATTAAACGGATCCATGAAACTATTTGTTCGTTCAAAGTTTAATGATTGCAATTTCCTGATGAAATGTTTTTGTACAAAGTAATAGCATCTTCATATCTGCGCGAAAATTGTTGTTTTTAGAAAAAATGACTCTTTTTTGTGCTTTTAAACCAGAATCGTGGGAGAAATTTCTGTTTACTGCAGTTCATAGAAAGTGTAAAATCGCAAATTAATGACGTAGTATTTTGACATGATAGTAGTGATTACTCGTGATTAAGTGACTGCAGTTAATGATCATTTTGTTTGAAATAAAAGCAATACATTTATGAAATCTAGGCAGATCGATTAGATACTGAGCGACATTAATTTGTAGTGTACCGGATCGGTTTCGGATCTAACAAACCAAATACACGTGCCATCGTGCATCTTAAAATTTTGAATCATAAAATGTGAATCCAAGTTTGAGCGTTTAATTTTGGAATATGGAGCTTTGATCCTCAATCTTTGCCTTTTCAATCTATAAACAGTAAATCTAAAACTTCCACCCAGATCGCAAATTTTCAATCGGCCCTAAAACCTTGAATTATTTTGTCTTTTACATCATACCAAAAAACTGGATCAGACATTTAATTTTTCTTCCGAATTACTGTAACTTCCTTGGATCGTTAATCTGTAATATTGGTTGTACTAAGTACACGCATTCTCCTACATTGTTTATCATTTCCGATTCGGATTATCGCTACATGATAGCATAGTGTATTCTATTCCTTACACTAAGATGATAGGTACGAAACCAAGAAATAAATGTTTGATTAGATTCTCTTTACGCGTACAGAATGAAACAGGATGTTCTTAAAACTTGTTAGTCTGGTAAATTAAATCCAATCTAAAAAGATCAGTTTGTTTGTGTTTTATAGAATCCACAAGTGTGTAATAATTACGATTTCACTATGTAAAAGGTGCAGTTCAATGGCGCCAGCAACTTATTTTTAAACCGATTTGAGAAATAGTAAAAAATAATGTTCGACTGATTTATATAACATGGCAAATTCTTCGTATTCCGGTTACATATGACTTTCTATTTATAGTCATATGTATTTATACATCCATTTTGCAAAAAATGCGAAATTCCTTTAGCATTTCCTTATTTGAAATTGTTATAAATAATCTTTCTCGTGCATGATTTGATTTGAAAGTACTGTATTTCAAATTGTAATAAAAACCATGGTTGAACAAAAAATCATTTCACGGATTCCTTGAAACAATCTTCTTTTTGATTAGGTACATTGTTAACGAGCTCCTAGCGAGTTCACGATTTTGGACTTTCTGTCCGTCCGTCAGGGCCGTAGCCAGATTTGTTTCTAAGAGCGGGCAAATCAATCTACACAGAGCGGCCGGGTTAAATATTAATAATTTTCTGTGTGCCACGCATACACCACCCGCTGAAGAAATTCGTTTGTAGCGTAACCCACGAAACTGGAGAGTTTATGTCTTCACATTTACGTCGTTCCGTACTATAGCTCAGTCTCTCGTATCGACTTCAGGTCCCTTTCTTATATGAAAGGTTATGGATTTCAGGTGTGAAACTATCACAAATTAACTTTTGCTTTCGTTGCATTGTCCAAATCGTTATTTGTGCACAAATTTTTCTGGGAAAACGATTGAATTCGATGAACCAGAAATGATACATTTTTGGCGACCAAAATATTTTTACTCAAAGGATGTCAAAATCATTATTTATGGATCAATCTTCTTGAGAAACTAGATTGCTGAATTCCCAAGTGGTGGCAACATAATTCAAAAAATCCCATACAACTGAACGACCCTCGAGAAATTCACGCGTACATAATTTTTACAACACACTTTAAGGGGTTGATTCTGTCCCACCAGATCAGCATACCTTGTAAAACAAATTTTTTGATTCGACATTAGCTTTGAGGTACAAAATTTCATTCAAAGATGTTTGGGATTGCGCAAATACAAAAGTTGGGTTAGGCATGCGCAATTTAGTTTTTATTCTTTGAATTTCCAGTTCATTTTACATGAAAAAGCGTCAAAACTAGCTAAAGAGGCTTTGAGTCATTTATGATTTATGATGATTTATTTCTTGTAAAGAGTAACTAATACTTTTAGTATTCTTTGCGTTAATGCTGTTCAGAATTATATGTATAATTAATTACAAGTTTCCATCTCGAAAATACCAGTATCAATTTACCATCGTTTTAAGCTTCTTTTAATTTTTCTGGTACAAGAAGAACTTTATTAATAATCTAAGGGGATTTACATTTAAATGAGAGTTGGAAGAACCTGTCCAGTAATTGAAACGGTAAATGCAAATAAATACATTTACTTCCTCTAGAATCTCGATCGACGTGTTAAGCAATATCTTAACAAAGACTAAAACTGTCATATTCGCTCAGGTGTATATTGAATATAATAATAATAATATCAAGGTTTAATAGTAATTGAAGATAATTGAGACAATTGAGGTAACGCTTAGGTGCTCGATTTTCCATCATCTGTCTGTCTGTCTGTTCCATCGAGATCTCTCGAGTATAACGTCGCTATATATATCTTATTTCCTTTATTTTTAAATCATATTGCAATTATAATAAAAAATACTATAGAAAACACGCGTATTAGTTGATTACACACTTGTTTCTTCATATTATTTAATTTTTGTATTACTTCATAAGGTCTTTTATCTTATGCACCCGACAGAATGATCCGCTCACAAATTAGGAGGTTTCTGATATGCGCCGTTGATTAGTAATCTGGTCCAAATTAGAACTTGCACCAAGATTTAACAAAAACTACGGTAAACGTAAAGTTAAGTTTTCGGTGGAAATTCAAAGCTCAAGCTCTTAATTTGATCTCGTGGTTCTAGCATTGAACTAGATTAGAATTTGGAAGCCTGAACTAAAATTGTTTATTATTACATTCTACTAAATTTGCAATCTGTGGAATGCAAATTAACATTTCCACTTTCCACTGAGTTGGGGAAGTACATAGTGTGCAAAATTGCGTTGTGAAGTTCCTTCAGTATTTTTCCTGTGAGTAGATTTTCTCGCGGTGCTTTTTCAGGGCGTAGGTACAGTTGCGCTAATAGTTTGTACTTTGGCGATACTTTAGTGCTTTAAGTGCTTGCATTAGCTGAATTTCTTATTTCTTGAAAAACAAAACACACAATTTGTCTAGAAAATGCTTATTTGGCCGATGCGACGGCTAGGTCTTTATTATGATTATAATTGGAGCTTTCTCCCAATTGTGATTTAACACGATTTATGGAAACTATTCGAAGTATAGTGATAATAGATTTATTTTGTCGCCTCGGGGGCAATGAAGCAATGCAAAGTTTCCGAGTTTCCCTCGAAATGCAAGAACAGCGAGGAGTCCATCAGATTCCAAAAACTTTATGTAAATTATGGCATTTCATTCTTACATCCTTTCCCTACAATAGGAAAGTAGGTATTCTCTGCGTCTTGCCGCTATTGAGGCGTATTTCTCCAATCCTTTTTTGATCATAGAATGTATGTGTATACGTTTAATTTAGAGAACGTTTTGTAAATGTTATGTTGCGAGTAACTAAATGGAAAATATGACTTGTTTTGCAACCCTGATTTTCTTGGTCTGCGCACTGGTATCTTTATGGAATAATTCTTTTATGTTATGTCGATTCTCAATACAATTTGGGTTTTTCAAGATTTTTACAAGATTTTCTATCCTGTGGGCTAAATTATATATGAAGTACTATTATGTACATAATAATAATAATAATTCTGAATTAAAATTTAGATTCCTGAATTATATACATAATTTTAATTCGGAACTCAGTAATGCAGAGTTTGACAACATTGTAAATTGCCGAAACGGTAACGGAGGCACGGTCACCAGTTGTACTATTTTTTTTATTATGATTGCCGTCAATTTTAATTTTTAGGAAATTAATCAGCAGGGTGCGCCACTGATACTACGTTTTGTCGAAAGACTTACATAACCGTTTTATTCGTCCGATTAATCGTTGTGTCTGGACCGGCCTTAATTTCCAAATGCATTTCCCCTTTAGTTTGAAGGTTTGTTTATTTAAAAAAAAGCTAAGCAAACTTACTGGTAATATACTCGCTCAAACTCTTCCTTCTCTTTCTGTGTCTCCTTTAGCGTGTCTCTCATTCAATGTTGCCGCGTCTACTTTTGTAGTCAAATTTGAATTAAAATTATGTAGCTACATAATAATAATTTAGTAAGAAATCTTAAGTACATAATAATAAACAGGAATTTAAAAATATGTGCATAATAATAATTCAATTAAAATAATGGTTGTTAGCGAATTATAATTCATTCGGTTATAGTTAAGTGTAAGCATAATTATAAATGAAGGAATTAATATTAGGTTTAATTAAAATAAAAGTAATTGAGTAAGTTAGCAGAATAAATTAAAATTGCGTTGTGGCCTAATAATAATTCAGCACAAGTATACAAATTAATTTTTTTTTATTTTACACATTTGTAAGATATACAATTCACTTTAGTGTTAAAAACGATGATTTTGAAATATTTTTGGATAATAAAATACCCTGTAAAATACACTTGTTTTTATGTATAGGCATAATTATAATTCAGGACTTTCCCTATAAGTACTAAGACGTATGTTCTAAATTTCTTTTGTGTCTAAACATAAATTTAATTCGTCGTTAATTTGATGTATAAACATAATAACAACGTTTCCAATATATTCCTGTTTTTACTGTAACGTTAAGCTTTTATTTTGTTTGAATATTATAAGATTTAATTTTAAATAGTAAAATGGCGTGCCATACGAGTGAGCGATTTGGGACAAAGCATAACAAACTCGTTTAATTCAACAACTCGACGCTAAAAAAATAGAAGCAATTATATACAAGGTGTATTATATATTTTTTGTATCTTTACGCCCTGTGTAACGACTGTTGATAAAACAAGTTAAACGAATGTTCTCGCGAAATAAATGATAAAGATTGCTGTAATCGCGTATATGAAAACTAGGTTTTTATTCAGAAGAGTGACGTTTGCAACACGAGCGAGCTTGCGAGCGAGTGGAGCAAGTGATCCAGAGTTATTTGTTTGTTACATATTATGGCGTGATACGGTTGTCATTTCCAATGTCTCCGATGAATTGCGAAATCTGTGAATTTTTGCTCATAGAATATGCGCTGTGTGTACGTTTTTGTTAAAAATAATTTAATTGGGAAAACGCATTATGTTACGACTAACTAAACGGGAAATGCAGCTTGGTGTGTTATATAACTATTCTCGTATGATCTTTGTTAAAGGACGACAGTAGGTAATTGAATTTTGAATACTAAACTGAAGGACCAAGAAGAATTTAATTATGAAGGGTTACAAAGCGTAAATTTTAAAAGTCGTATCTAATCAGAATGGGAATAAATTATAGCATCCTAATTGGTGTTGTTTTTTTTTGGTGATAACTCTTAATCTTAGAAACCCAATTTTACGTAAAGCAATCCTTTCATCAGGCTTAAAGGTCAACGTGAAACGTGCTTCTTCCAAGATGTGCACATTTGTTCAATGTAATGTAATTGCGTACCTACCTAGGTACATTTTTCAATTTGCATTTCAAAACCTTCTGGGTTTTTTGAAGTAACACGCAAAGTCATTTTGTTAGAACAGGAGTAGCTCACTGTTTTCCATACTTGTATTTCCATGGAAATTCAGTGTATATAGATCATGCGTCTCGAACCAACCCGACAAGAGCCTATTCCCGCCCACCTCGAGCCTATGTTAATAGCTTTGTGTGCGTAGATTTGAAATGTTTATTTTACACAAAACATAGGCTCGAATATAAAAGCAACTTTCTGTCCACTCAAAAGATAATTGAAATACCGCGCTTATCGATCACTCTTGCGACGATTCAATGCGCGTTGTCACTGTTACGCTTGTGGTGTGTTGAAATGGAGGTGCACGATGTGAGTAAACAAAGTGAAAAATCCCATAAGAGCCATGATACGATATTTATCGGAAAAGTGAGGCAGATTATCGCAACTGGTGCGTATACTAGATCGGGTGCGGGATGGGATAATCCAAAATTGCAAATTTTTCTGTTTGGTAGGCACCCCTTTTTTTAAATTTTGCCAAAGTATAGGTAGAGAAAGTTGCAAAATCACTTTAGGAATGCGAAATATTCTTCATCAATAATCAATTACACTATTACAATTTCCAAGGCAATGTTTTTGCTAACTAGAGTAATTTGGTCGGTAATTATGATTAGATACTATGGCCATACTTTTCCTGTAGTTAATTGAATTTCTTCTGAAAAGCGTATTTAATAACTTCCCCGAATATTAATTATGAACCTAATTATTTTTTAAAAACAGTTTAGCCTACCATATCAAATTGAAACATTCTTTACGATGTCGAGGCAATGACCTTGCGCCAAGTCGCGTTTTATCACTTCTTATCTAACTCAAAACACAAGAAGCAAAATTTTGGATTATCCCAAAGGGCGATCTTCAACAATAACTTATAAGTTCCTTGCAGTTTGCCTCGGCCCAATATGTTTCGGGGTGGCATTTACGTGGACCTCACCAGTTTTACCCCAGTTGCTGGAAGGCAACGCGACAAACTTTAGCGGAACAGGTTTATCAGTCAGCGACGGGTCATGGGTCGGGTCGATGGTCGCAATCGGCGAGCTAGTGGCATCCGTCCCCCTAGGATACTTAGTGGGACGTTACGGCGCAAAAATCTGTACGCTACTCCTGCTTGTGCCGATGTTAATTTTTACATTTATCGCGATTTTCCTAAACGACGTATACTCACTATGCATCGCGAGGTTCTTTTCGGGAATGGCGACCGGAGGCATTTGCGTCGTTGGACCCGTGTACATATCGGAGATAAGCCAAATATCATTCAGGGGAGTTTTGGGATCTCTCTTCGAGATGTTAATCTACGTCGGCATGGTCTTTGTGTCGGTCATAGGAGCGTACCTCGACTACATCAAGTTAACAATTATCGTGGGCGTCCTCAATTTGCTCATCGGATTAGTATTTTTTTACCTACCGGACAGTCCAACGCATCTGATCAAGATGAATAAAAGGGAGAAGGCGGCGAAGGCGTTGAGATTTTACAGACACTCGAATTACGAGGTGGACAACGATTTGGACGAGCTCTACGAGCGAATACACAAAGCGGAACGAAGCGAGCGATTCACAATCGAGACGCTCAAATCGAGAGTCGTAATACGTGGGCTGATTGCAACAGTTGGATTGACCATCTTTCAGCAGCTTAGCGGAATTGATGGCATCGCCTTTTACTTGGTGCAAATTTTTCAGGCTGCTCAGACTAATATTGACGATTATACGTCAGCGATAATAGTTGCGGTTGCTCAGTTCGTCTCGGCTCTAATTGTATTGTTCATCATCGAAAAGGCGAACAGAAAAACCTTTTTGCACGTTTCGGCCATTGGAATGGCGGTGTGCTTGGCGGCCGTCGGCGCGTTTTACCAACTGAAGAAGAATGACATCTACTTTCCCGGTCTGAACGCCATCCCCATCGTCGGTTTGGTAATGCACGCGTTCGCGTACTCGGTCGGCTTGGGACCGATACCGTGGATTGTCAATGGAGAATGTTTTGCGGCTGATGTTAGTGGTGTCGCCAATGGAATTATTATGACGGTTAACGTGTTTGTTTTATTTCTTATAACGAAGATATCGCCCATTGTTATGGACAGTCACGGGACCGAATACGTGTTTTACTTTTACGCTATATGTATGGTTTTGTGTGTTGTTTTTGTACATTTCTGTGTGATTGAAACTAAAGGGAAGTCGTTACATGCAATTCAACTTGAATTAAGCTCTTGAACCGGATCAGTATTAAAAATGTAACTTTAATAACTATTATAATAAATTTATAAGGAATATTGTTTTCACTGCCGACAGATGGCGTGTCTCAAAACTAATGCCATTGGGTATATCTAGTCAAATGAATATAGTGAACTGAACGTATGGTCTTCTGACCGAATGTAGATGCGCTGTTTCCAGAATATTTCTGCGACTCGGTTACATTAAAAATTTTGATTATTTGTACTAAATTCGAGGTAATGCCAAACATATTTACCTTGGATGTTAAAAATGTTTATAAATACATAATTAAAATTTCTTTAAAATTAAATTAGCGTTATTTAAAAAAATATATGGCTTTTCCAGAGCTTTGGGACGTCGACGAATTCAGTTTTTTCTTGTTATTGTGATTCCTCAGTAGTTTTTATGATTTCCAACCAATACTAATGTGAGTGCTATAAACGAGTTTATCGGTTCCATACAAATACAAGTGAATGAGGGCTACTCGACCTTAATGAATCTGTAGTAATATTTCGGTATTTCGATAACTTCGTTTAAAAAAGCAATTAGAAATGATAAGCTAACTATATGGCTTACTTTTAATTGTATTCCGATAATAGTAACGCGTACGTTTTTACACGCAATTATGAATAATAAAGGCAAAAGGCCATGTTAATGGGTATAAACGAATTGGGTTTTTGCAATGAACATGGTCTTAGTGAGATAATAGTTTATCAGTCAAAAGCGCGAAATAACTTCGCGCTAGCGTTATATACAATATTTTTTCTACAACTGAACCGATTGTTAATTAAATTTGCTGTTTAAGTTCAACTTTGTCACGTGTGCGAAATACTTTTTTTCACTGTTGACGATTTCGCGCACGTTGTCAAGAGCAACCTTACTTATTAATTAACCGTTTAAAAATCTAGTACTTCGCGTTTCGAAATCCGTCAGAAAATGACAGGTTTTTTTGACAGTTGTAGAAAATAGTATATTACAGTACAAGTGGAGAAACTAAAAGTTTCACTCACGCGTGTGTCGAGATTACACACGAGGCGTAGCCGAGTGTGGAACGACACACAAGTGAGTGATTTAGTTTTCCACGAGTGCTGTATAGCGTTTTGTTCAATCCTGTTACTAATAAAAATTTAAAAAGAAACAGTGTAATAGTTATTTTTTTAATATTTAAGCATCTGAAAAAACATAGTAGGTAGTTTTCGTTGTTATGGTTCCCATGAGATCTGGGTAAAACAATTGACACAATGTGTCAACAAATTATAATTGTAGCAAAAGTGTGCGCGTTTAGATTTCCAAGAAAATGGAAGATGAAAATAGTGTATTTGTGCCAGATAACATTTTGGAAGAAGCGAATGCAGCGACATTTAATTTATTACCGAAAAAATCCAAAGACAGATACATCAAGGAGTTGGAAAAATTTCGGTCGTGGATGGAGAACAGAAACGTAAATGTAATTGAAGAAGTAGTGGTTGCTTATTTCAATGGATTGATACAAAAATACGCTGCCCCTTCTTTATGGTCTATATTTTCGATGCTTAAATGCACCCTATTTGTTTTTGAGAAAGTGGACATAAGCAAGTAAGTTTCAGTTCATTATTAATTTACTGGTTGTAATATATGAAATGTTTTAGGTTTAAAACCTTGTTCGCGATTCTAAAAAGTAATTCTAAGGGTTATCAACCTAAAAAAGCGAAGACATTTGATCAAAGAGAAGTGGAAGTGGAAAAGTTAAAGTCCCTGGTATCAATCAACCAATTTTTAACAATTGTGATGTTAATTTTCATATTTATAAGTAATTTTGTTGCTTTGTATCTATTAGTGATGAATTATGAATAAATAAATGTTCAGCGTATGTGTATTTATGAGTGGGTGAAAATTTTTCACTCACTCTTTTCGCTCACCCGTTGCTATGGAAATAGTTTGAATGGGTAAAACAAACACTTTCACATTTGGTATCTAAGTAAGAAACACTTGTATTCAATGACAGGATTGAACAATAGTTATTTTATTGCTTATTGAGAGGTGAATTCTCAAGAAAGTGTGGGAATGGGATACTTTCTTTGTTTCACTGGTACAGCATTGTTACGTAGTATCAGTAAAAGTTGTAAATTAACCCAAAACAAATGTTTAACTTTGTAAATTTACTGTGCAATTAGAGATAACGCGGTTGCCTTTCACGCTTCTTCAGCTTGATAAGCAATATAATTCTTTTATGGCGAGCACACAAACTACAAGGTCCTTCTTCCTTTGGCAACTGGTTACAGTCAATCGATTGGTCTTAAGGATTAAGTGCAGATTTTTATTGTTTCTGTGAGCTTTGCAGATGAGTATAGCCCCTATAGTTAAGTGGCCAAATCGAAAAACGACTCTGTTTCTTAGTTCTAACGGCATTTTATGAGCCATTTTGGCCACATGGTTTTTTAGATGTAAAAAAATGTGCTGAATCAGATTCTGGATGTTGCCAGGCCGAATTTTGCACTAGTTCGCAAATACAGCACGATGGCGCCACTATCTATTGTATTGTGTACTATTTAGTAAGTATTAAATTGTTTTCCATAATTTATTACTTATATATACGTAAGAGTTGGTTAATTTATTTGTTTATTTATTTAATTTATTTATTTAATCAATTTGAGTTGCAAACAGGACAAACCTAAGATAGCAACTACATCGTATTGAAAAAAATATAAATCAATGGTAAATGTGACATTCCACAAGTATAATCAAAATAAAAGCTTAAACAAGGTTAACAGAGTAAATTAAAATATAAATAAAATATTAAAATAAAAATAATTTTAAACACATAAGTGATAAATTAGTATGCAGGACACAAGTGATGTGCTACTTAAATTCAACAAAGAGTAGAGGCAAACAAAATGTAATTACGTACAGTATGAAATAAAATTAAAATTAAGATACAGTAAAATAAATGATGTATGGCAAGATAGTAAATGCGATGCGACGTGTAGAAAAGGAAAAAGGATAAATAACAAAGTTAATAAACCGAATTAAGAGATCTCAAGTAATATTTTAAATAATTTCTTTTTAAATAAATTAAAGCTAAACGAAAAAATGTCCAAGTTTCGAAAAGCGTTGTTATTAAACAACAAAAAAATTCTATTCATTGGGGCATTATAATAGAAATTGGTTCTAGCTTGAGATGATAGGAGAGGCTGTTGATGACGAGGGACATAGGAAGGAGTAATCATTAGAATTTTGGAAAGTAAGTAGTTGTCAAGAAGGTGATTGATAATTTTATATAAGCACATAACATCAATCTTAGTTCTATGCAAAGATAATGGACAGATTTTCAAGTTGACACAGGCAGTTTTATAATCCACATATTCAACATTAAACTTTTTTGAAATAAACTTGAGAAACTAATTAACTTCATAGCTAGTTCGAAAAATGTAGGAACATATATCCTGTGGTGATATTTAGGGTGTCCCAAAAAAGCTGTGAATTAATTAAATTAGTGTTTTACATTTTTCTCGGCAAATTTTGTTTGTTATTAAATTTTGTGCTTTTTAATAACCGTTGGTAAGTATTTAGGTTTTTTCCAACTATATACAGTGTGTAAAGCGATGGGGTATACAAGAGGGAATTTTTTTCAATATCGATTTATGAAAAAAATTTATTCTTCATGATGTTTTTTGCTTGCTTTGAAAGTACCAATAAAGTTTCGATAATCTAAAATTTATTTATAGAAATTTGGAAAAATAATAAAATTAATTTTTTTATTGAAAGTTATTCTACATTATGATCAAAATAGCGTATTGCTATCAAACCACAAACAATCGAAACGTAATTGGTACTTTCAAAGCAAGCAAGAAATATTATGAATAATAAATTTTTGTCATAAATCAATATTTAAAAAAAATTCCCTCTTGTATACCCCATCGCTTTACACACTGTATATATATAAATAAAAATTGTGTATTTTTTCCAATGAATTCAAATCTGCAATTAAAAAAACAAAACCACATCGCATTTTTCAGATGATAACAAAAATGTGACTTTGATATGGAACACCCTGTGTATTATTACATAATATGACAGGTTATTATATATTCTTTATAAAACACTATAGCAAAAATATTTTAAATAACCAACATTTTCAAATTATTGACGATCTCCTAGGACGTAGAGAGTTTATAATTTTGCGGTGCCTGTCCATCTGTCTCGAGATCTGTTCATTAGCACGATACCTCGAAAACGAATAGATAAAATAAATAAAATGGGCTGAATTACATAGAAGCACAGGAGACGTTTTTAGCAGTTTGTCATGTTATAATGTTGCTTGTTGCAAAGTTCTTACTAGTTACCTAAACAATCGCAATTTAAGCTCTGAAACTTCTGGTTTAAATTAAGTCTTTTGGTTTGCAGTTGCAACAGAACCTTTCTTTTCAGCCCCACGGTTGCACGTTATTATGCAACGGGGTTGCATAAAAAGGGGCTTGAATCTCCCTTCCTTGAAATGAAATTATCGAATTTATTAGGTAACTTTGCTTGAATTTTTTAGCAAGAATTTTAAAATGACCTTCGGCTAGACCTATTTATATGCAATGATTGGTCACATTCCGAATGAAAGAATTGCTCCTTTCCCTTTTTTTACTTGAAACTTAAATTTTTGAGTTTCATTTTTTATTTCCTGCTTTAGGGGTCAATAAATCAAATAATGAGGATAATAAATTGCATAATCAGGTAGTGGCAATAGTTTATGACTCTAACAAGGTAATTACCCGATCAGTAGCAGCCACCAAGGCTACTATGATCGGTAGCAGTAGCAGAAATGGACTACAGTAGTTAGGAAAAAAAGGGGCGAAGATAATAAGAAGTTATTTGGCATTCAAGGAAGCAAAATTACCGATAATTTTTTGGAAAGCATGTTGTCTAAAAACTGCATGAGTTTATTTTCATATTTTTATTCTTTTTTATTTTTATTTTATTAATATTTTTAACAAAGTATGAAAATGACCGAAAGCAGTTTTTTTTACTGACAACATGCTTGAATAAATATAATATAATATAAATATTTGATAGAAATGCACTGTGAGATATGTGCACTCAAATGTCGGAATATTATTGTAGTAGTAGTTTATCGTTCTCCAGATGGGGATTTTAATGTTTTTTTGGACAATATCAATATTTTGTTGTATAAACTGGCGTACAGCAACAATGTTATTATTACAGGGGATTTTAACGTTAACTTTAACGCATTGGAGAAAAATACAACCAATTTATCTGATTTATTTACAATATACGGTTATTTAAGGACAAATTTTGTGGCTACAAGGTTGCAAAATTGTTTGGATAATACATTTATTAATTTTAGCCTGGATACTTACAACTCCAGAATTTGTGACACTTTGCTATCAGATCATTTTGGTCCGTTAATTGCCAGATAACAAAGAATTTATATATCTACCGATCTTGTTAAAAATATTTTTAGACCCACCACAAGAAGGGGATGTAGTTTGTTCTTTAACTCGTTAACTCTGGTTAATTGGAATTTCCTGAATGATAATTAATTGAATTTTACCGATAAATTTGAAACATTTTTTAGTTACTTTATGGAAGCTTTCTTGGTGGCGTTTCCTGAAAGAGAAGTTAATGTGAGGAGATGTGACAATAATATAAATTGGTTCAATGATGATTTGAAAGAAAAACGTAATAGGGTGGTTTGTGTGGAGATTATTTATCGCAATTCGCAATAAGAAGTCACTTGAGTTGCAACGTTTAAGAAATCATCTTAAACGAGATTATAGGGATGCTAACGTTAGCCAAACGTTTTAGTTACGATAATTTAATCTTAAATTCCAAAAATACAATCAAAGCTGCATGGAGAATTATACATTCTTTCAGCAAAAATACTAAACCTCAGGAACAATGAACATACTTTTAGCGATTACCTTTTTCAGTCTACAAAAGTTGCTTTTCCAAATAATTTCCTATGCAAATCTTGATCCGATAGCTACTTGTAGTGCGAATATTAAACTAAATTTGGATGTATCTTTTACTTTCCACGCCGTTTCTCAAACAGCAATGCGAGATATTATTAATTTATTGAGAAATAGTAGCACTCCTGACGTGTATGGGGTGAGTACGAAGATAATTAAACATAATCGTAGCGTTCTAATTCATCCACTAACAAAATTAGTAAATTTGTCTTTTCAGTGTGGTATTTTTCCTGAACAGCTGAAAATTACAACTGTCATACCATTATATAAGAAAGGAGATAGAAAAGATCCTAGCAGTTACCGGCCACTGTCCGTACTCCCAACAGTGTCAAAAATTTTCAAAATTGCCATTTATCGACAAATGATAAAGTACTTTGAATACAATAATCTTTTCTTCAAGTTTCAGCTTGGGTATCGAAAAAATCAAAGCACTATGCCGATGCTGTCACAGCTTTTGTGAATTATATTTTAGAAAGCTTTAAAAAGGGAGAATTTGCTATGGCAACTTTTTTAGATTTTTCGAGGGCGTTCGACTGTGTATCACATGATATTTTACTTCAAAAATTAAAGACTGTCTATAATTTCGACCAGCTCAGCCACGACTTAATTGCATCGTACTTGCAAAACAGGAAACAGGCGGTGAAGATTAATGGAAGGCTATCGGATATGAAGATGATCAATTTGGGGGTTCCTCAGGGATCCATTTTGGGACCTCTTCTTTTTCTAATTTTTTTCAATGACTTCCCAGGCTATTTGTCAAATTTAACTAAGTGTCTTTTATGTGCGGATGACACCACATTACTCATAAGCCATTAATTGTTTTTATAGTACGCACACACAATTAAAGAATGTTTATAACTTGCGTCGTTTAAACGTCTAAAATTCCAAATTAGAATTTCAATTTCACCCTTAGCATATAGATGAATTTTATCATTTTTATCGCGATCATTGAAATGGTTATATATCTTCCACGAAAATGAACTATGTTTTTACTGTTGTAAGAAAATTAATTAAACCTTCCCCATAGATTCTTTAATAATATTATTATTTAAAATAATTAGACCTTCCCTATAGATCTTTAATAATATTATTATATTGACCCAATTTTAATATTATTAAAGAATTCTACGCTTAAAATCTCCGCAGCTCAGCACCGAATCGATCCCTAAAATCTCTCCGGAAGGATCCCTACTATCCTCTCTAATTAACCATTCCCATGAAATGGTTTGTTATCTTTCTGTACGACTAAAAAAATAAAAGCTAGGATAATAAAAAAATCCCACGTATGACACGTGACATTATCGATAGAGCAGATTTTCCTTTTCCTGTCTCTGGGGGGAAAAAGCACCTGCCTATTTATGCCAAGGAAAACAAACTTCTAGTTACTTGACAATCACGTTGAATTTAACGAACGTTATCAATATCTTATAAGAGCCTACCATTAAAATAAGTTTTTTGTGTAAATTTGTGTAAGTTTGAAGAAAAAATAGCATATTTTGTTTGGTGATGTGTTTTCGGCATTTTATCGAATTCTCGCTGCCTTTCCAGTCTTTCGTGATGTTAAATGTATGCAGGACGGCATCAGCACACGTCACTGAAATTTTTGCTCATTAATCGTATCATGTGGAGATCTTCGCCCAGCACTTCTGCGAGAAAAGAAGCCGTGATTATCCAAAATATTGCCAGCTTCACCACAGGAGCAAGTATGGGCAATACAGACAGTTAGATCCATACGAAGGCACATCGAAATTCTAAAAGATGAACCCTCCAAAAGAGATCCAAGGGAAGCTTATGCAAGGTGTGCCGCCAAGCACTTGATTTTTTTTCGTGTAGGGCTCGAAGACGTGCTTGATCTATTTCTGAAGGAGATGAACTGAACAAAAAATGGTGGTATGGACGTGACTGGCGAAGAGCAGCTGAAGAGTCTAAAGGGCCACCCTTTGTTAATGAAGTCCAATGTAATAAAGCTTCATCAAGGGCCAGGTGATTTGATTGTTCGATGTATAGCTGAAGATAACTCGTGCGTAAAACTCCAAGATCCGGGAGAAGAAGATATTTTGAGGGCTAAGGCTGAAGTGATTTGAAACGATGTTGAATTTATAATACTCACATTATATAACTACCCCAACTGATTCTTGAACTTGCTTCTGTACAACTTATGTGGGCTGCAAGAGATTTTGTATTTTGTGAATATACCTTACTCTCGCGGGAGTAGAATTTACTAATGAATTACTCTCCTGGTTTGGAAAACCATATTTTCTGAAAATGATAGCTGGTCATGTTCATTTAAAGGAAAGGGCTTCGCCTATTAAATTGGTTTTGGCTCACGTCCCATACACCACTCGCAACCTCTCCCTATCGATGGGAGCAAGGAGGAGGTTTACAGCTCCAACTAGAAGTTAAAGTCAGCTTAGAACTTTCTAGGAAAGGTTGTAAATGGTTCGGAAACTACTAAGGATGCTGATTAAAAAAAAATAAAATGAACCGTCCCAAGAGGGAGTGCTTGTGGTTTTGTATTTTCTCATGCAATTTTGCTTTGTTTGATGGATCTATATAAGAAGAGCGATTTTATTAAAAATCTAAATTTAAAAACTCGAACAGACAATCAATTTCTCATATGTAAAGGATAAATCCTTCAGTGTATTATAGTCCTTAAAACATAATAATCGTAAAATAATGAACTTTTATTTAAATATTCCGGCCACAACTGACCCAGCTAGAAACGAAGCGACCGAGCTTCCAGTTTGCCTTGTGGATTTCGACAAAAAGCGCATTGTTTTTCATTTTTGTGTTATTATTGTTTAAGTAGATAAAGATATCATCAAATTGCACTTTGCCTTAAGGATGGGCCATGCCTGAAAGTTATGGTAGGTGGCGATCTTTGCCCAAAATGTATTTACAATGCAAATGCACACGCAGGTCACGTGCTCACTTTACAAATAGCGAAGAAGGATTATATTAACACAAGTTATTGTTATTACCTACATACAACTTAAGACTGGAGCCAGTCTTGTGTGTGTGTCATCGTACGCCCGGTCTACTTCGGAATTCATCCGCAGTTTCTTGCTTTATTTTGAAATAATTCAAAAAATGGCACCTTGCAACGACTACTTGGAAAAAAATTTAGTTGGGAGATTAAAGCAACTTCTAGCCACACGTGAGTTAATTATTCGCGATTTTTTGAAATTTTACTTTAGTTTTTTGAAGTGTTTGTCACCAACATACACGTATTTGTGTACATTTACTGATAGACAAAGGTCTATAGTGCAGCGTAAAAGTAAACTTTCCTGCTTTCATCAAACTTAATCGTTCCTTTTTGTTTCAGTTTGTCTTGGACCGGTGACATTGGGTGTATCAATCAGCTGGACATCACCTGTACTACCACAACTCGAATCAAACGCCACCTCCTTCCATCTAACCAGCGAGGAGTCGTCATGGGTCGGATCGATGCTGGGACTCGGCGTACTAGCGGCCGCACTACCCATAGGATACCTATCGAGCCGTTTCGGTCTAAAGAAATGCGTCATCGGACTTATCCTACCACTGCTAATATTCACAGTTGTCGCCGTATTCTCGAAGGACGTGTACAGCCTCTGCATCGCGCGTTTCTTCTCCGGCATCGCAACGGGAGGAATCTGCGTGATCAGTCCGATGTACACGTCAGAAATTTCAGACGTATCGTTCAGAGGCACTTTGGGGTCGTTCTTCGAATTTTTACTTTACGTTGGGGTAGTACTGGTCGCGATCATCGGCGCTTACGTCGAGTACAAAACGCTAACCGTCATGCTGGGGATTGTCGGTTTGGCTTTGACGATGATTTTCATATTCCTCCCCGAAAGTCCGACGCATTTGATGAAAATCAATAAGAGAGAGGAGGCAGAGAGAGCGCTTCGATTTTATAGAAGCAAGAATTGTGATATTTCCGATGCAATGATGGAAATTGAGACCAGTATTAAGAGCAAGGAGAACCAGCTAAGCGTAAAAGAGGCGCTGACCAGCAGACGAGTTATACGCGGCTTAATTGCAGCCGTTGGACTTACAGTTTTCCAAAAGTTCTGCGGAGTCGACTGTATCTTATTTTATAGCGTGAGCATTTTTCAAGTAACACAGACTGGTATGAACGCGTACACTTCCACGATCGTCTTGGCCTTGGTGCAACTGGTCTCCGCCGTTTTGAATGTTTTCGTAATAGAAATGGCCAATCGCCGACTGTTCCTATTCATCTCCACAATTGGCATGGGAATATCACTTGGAGTATTGGGCATGTACTTCCAACTGAAGGAGCTTGGAATTAACTTTACCGGAATAGAAGCGATTCCGCTTGGAAGTCTGATTGCTTACGCCTTCACATTTTCCATGGGCATGGGACCGATACTGTGGATGATTAATGGAGAACTGTTCGCACCGGACGTGAAAGGGCTAGCGAATGGTATAACGATGACCTCAAATTGGATACTACTGAGCACCGTGACAAAGTCATTCCCAATAATGATGAACAATATGGGCCCTAATTATACTTTTTACTTATTTGCGGCGTCTATGTTTTTGTGCGCCATTTTTGTTAAGTTTTTCGTACCTGAGACGCGCGGTAAGACATTAGAACAAATTCAAAGTGACCTTAGCTCATAATAATTTAACTATTAACTTGTTTGTGTGTTTTTTATTCGCAAAAAACGTATCTATGTAAATAGGATTAAGTTTTTAGAAAAGATTTTTTTATCGACCACGTGTTTTCTGTTTTATCACCCGCCACCAGTTAAAAGAAGCGTCAAAACCCACATGTTAATTGAACATGAGTGCATTTTGGATTTCGCGAGCCGCAACCCTCTCCATAGTCCATAGTCATAGCCAAAAGTGTCTTAATTGACATTATGTTTGATCTTCTAGATGCTTACCTACTTGGTGGATAATTAATGGGGAGGGAGGTTTTTTACATTATCATTTATGGGTACTCTCATCTGAGATACTGTTTTTGAGATTAAAGCTTTGACATTACCAAGGGGCAATGGCTATATTTCTTCCAGATGTCTCAATCGTCCTTTGTGAGTACCTCCCTCCGACTCTATCCGCTCTTGTGATATGAGGATTTACATTAAGGGGTAGAGGACTGTATTTGGTGGAAATTAATCCCTTTCGTTGAGGATAAAACCAATTCCCCTTCCCCAACCTACCGATTTTGATCAGGGATAAGGGAGAAGGGTGGTAGTTGGTAGAAAATAGTTCCTTCCGTTGAGAGCTTTAATCATCGGTAGTTTTTTTACTAGAGCAGGTCCCTGATGGCTTCTTTCCACGACTTCTCTGCTCTTCTCTTTACTACTTCATTCCCTCTTTTTCCTCCTTCAGATCGTTAACCAATTTCCTTCTTCTTCTTATTCCTCTCTTCCCTCAGTTCCCTTGACTACTTCCTTCAACAAACTGTTCCTTCTTAATAATACATGTTCAATCTAGTCACAGCTGGGCAGTATTCGATTTTTTTCGAAAATTTTTTTCCCGGGTCGATCTGAGACAATTTTTTTGTCGGGGCTCAAAAAAGGCAGTGTATAACCTTCCTTTTTTTACCAAAAATCGACTGCACCAAAATTTCTCGGGAAAACACTTTTTCTTATTACTTTTGGTGTGTAGAATCCAAAACAATTCGTACTTTTTCGATCAGGCTTCTCAATAAAAAGTTATAGACTAGAAACGAATTTCGAAGGAAAATTCAAACGGCTGTAACTTTTGAACTAGTAGCTCAATCTTGGAACTGATTGAAATTATGGATTCTACAGGCCACTTTCTAAAAGAAAATTTTTTCCGGGTCGATCTGAGACAATTTTTTTTTCGGGCCTCAAAAAAAGGCAGTGTACAACCTTCCTTTTTTACAAAAAATCGACTGCACCAAAATTTTTCGGGAAAACACTATTTCTTATTAATTTTGGTGCGTAGAATCCAAAACAATTCGTACTTTTTCGATCAGATTTCTCAATAAAAACTAGAAACGAATTTCGAAAGAAAATTCAAAAGGCTGTAACTTTTGAACTAGTGGCCCAATCTTGGCACTGATTGAAATTATGGATTCTACAGGCCACATTCTATAAGAAAATGTTTTTTCCCGGTCGATCTCAGACAATTTTTTTTCCGGCCTCAAAAAAAGGCAGTACTTTTAAGTTATTTAAATGTTTGGGAACAATTTAGAAATGTTTAGAGAAAGCTTCCATTGTCACAAAATCAAATATAAAAATCCGATACAACTGAATATCGAACGATCCTGGAGTGAAACTTTTTGACTCGATAGTCTACGTAACTTAAAAACAATAGGGTCCTTTCTTATATCCTTAAGACCACGTGTACCAATTTTCAAAGCGATCGCTCGTTTATAAACAAGTTATCATGCACACGGACAAACGGATGGTCAAAAATGGATCCGTTCCAAAATCGCTAGGATTAATTTCTGAAAGGCGTACGTATCATGTGCACCACGTACGATCGCTTTGAAAACTGGTACACGTATTCTTAAGGATATAACTGGTATAAGAAAGGTCCTGGTAGGTACCTCCATAATAATATAGTAAAAATAATATGCTTTTACTCCCCTTAAATTTGTATATAACAATAGAAATATAAAAAAAGCTAACTCCATACGAAGTATAACTTGATTTTTTAAGTAGTATTAAGCCTTTTATCTAGAATACTATTTTAAATTTTTAATGTATTTGAGTGACAAGTATTCGAACACTTTTCAAAGTAAGATAATGAAATACTTTTCAAAGTATTCGAATACTTTTTAAAGTATTCGAATACATTCTAAAGTATTTGAATACTTATTTTTTTAAGTATTTGAATACTTTTCAATGTATCTGTATCTAGTATTCGCTTGTGCTGGACGTAAAAGTATTTAGTATTCAAATACCTTTGATTTGTGTAAAGTATTTACTATTTAATATTCAAATACTTTCTGAAAGTATTCTGCCCGGCTCTGAATCTAGTTTATCTTCCTGCGCTTTATGAACTTTAACATCTTTAATATCATTTCTCTCAATGCAAAGTCTCAGTAAAAATCCTCCTCTATTTTTTGCTATCGCTATCTTGGTTTTAATTTCTCTTTCGCTTTTCCAACCTTGTGTTATTTCTGTACCTACATAAATATTTATATTCATACCATATTTTTCTCTCTTCCAACATGTTTCCGCCCATGTCTTCTACGTATAAATTAAACAGAGTTCTTCTTCCGATATCAAACTAATCCGTCTTTTTATTTATTTATTTATTGTCCCTCTTGTTCTAGGCCCTCAGCAGCCAAATTGCCGAAAACGCCCGAACGTCGAGTGGCGCAGGATAATTGAAACATATAAAAAATGGCCGCTGTGGCAGCCTTGATGTAATTACTATAGATTAGGGACCACCCGAGGGAGTGAAATTTGCTCCTAACGTAAAAAAAATTGTTTAATCCCCACGCAAAAAACGTTTCAATTTCTTATGCCCGTCAAAACGTTAAAATTCACATTCTGTAGCAACAAACAAGTGGCATTCATTTAGCGACCGTCTGAGGGGGTAAATCTGCCCCTAACGTATAAAAAAATTCGTTTAACCCCCACGCAAAAAGGCTACAAATTCTCATGCCCGTCAGAACGTTAAAATTCACATTCTGTACCACACAAAAAATTGGCATTCATTTAGCGACCGTCTGAGGGGGTGAAATCAGCCCCTTACGTACAAAAAATTCGTTTAACGCCCACACAAAAACGGCTTCAAATTTTCATGCTAGTGACGTTAAGACTTATATTTTTGTACTACTTAAAAAATTATTTCGATCCCAATTTGATGCTCTTTTGGAGACCGGTACATATTGATCCAAACACTATGTTTTCACAAGAAAGACCTTTTTGCTTTATAATCACTATAAATAACAATAGTTAGTTTATAAATTGGCTTTATCTTTAGAAAACGTCAATTTTAAAGAACACTTACTATTTACAGATTAACTTTTAAATACACGTGTACCTCATGGACCTTATATTTTAATACAGCCACGAACTCAATAAATCACTTAATAAATGTTTGAAAATTCACTGGGGGATGTTTTATGTAAAAAAAGAGATTTTGTCACACTTAGAGGAAACAAATCCTAGAGCTGCGCATCGTAGTAGCATTCCCGTCAATAATCCTTTTGAGTACTGTCGAGGGTGGCAAGATTACCCCGACGGTCATGGATTCGAGGGTAAGTAAGATCCCCCATCCATACTTGGTTTAAAGCAATCACGACTTTTAGATTATTATACCGCAACTACCCGGCGGCAATCTTTTTTTGCCAGTGTTGAGGGTAGAAAGATTAACCCCAGCAATCAATTCTTTTCATAAGCTCACACATCATTGTTTTATCCCATATCCCATATAATAGTAAATGTGACAAAACCTGGCGAAAATTGTTATTTGGGTAAGGTTTAATGCAACCAAAGGAAAGTTTATAAAATAATACTATTATTGAATCAGAACAGCCAAAATATCTGAAATCGAGGGTTATAATTTAATCTTATAAACATTTAAAACAACCGAACACTAAACCTACATTTTTAGCGCATTTTTGAAAAAAATACGCTATTATATTCGTTATTGCTGGCAGGCCGGCTGTCCGCGTTAGATCTCCACAACTACAATAGCTAGAGACTTCAAATTTTCACTAAAAGCTTCCTGCTATAGTGTAGATGTGCAGGCACTAGTCTATTTTGAGTTAGATTACTTGTGAGATCGATAATTGAAGAAAATAATTTCGATATGGGTTTCGGAGGTGCTATAATTTTACCGTTAGATAGCGCTACCAGTATAAAAACTTATTATTTACTTTGTGATTTGTTTTACAAAATGAAGACGTACCGTCAATTGAAATGAAATAAAATTAATTATTTAACGCAGCCAAAATTACTCATGAGATCGATAATTTTAAACTTCGCTAATAAAATACTCACCTGCATTACCAAAAATGCGCTTTAATCATGCATATGCTGATTTACAACTTGTTTACTTATAATTACACAAGCGGTTTGTTTATTGAAAAAATTTGGGTTGTTTAATGAGAAACTGCTGGACTATTTTTTGTATCAAATTGCTAAAGGAACTGGTGAAAGTGTAAAATCAGGAGATGTATATATGCTACGGTTAATACGGTCATTATTCATAATAATCAATGTGCTTAATTGAATAATTTCGAGTGGTACAAAATATGAACGTTTTGTTTTTTTTGTGGTATAAAAGGTAAATCTTAACGTTTTGACAAGCATGAGAATTTAAAACCTTTTTTTGCGTGGGGGTTAAACAAATTTTTTTTTCTATTTCGGTGTTACAATGAGAATTTTGTGCAACTGTTTTCGGCAAAAACAGTGTTTCAATGAGTTCCATTGTAACATTGTTTTTGGTAACTTTTCATCTCTAAGTTGGCAGTTCGCCAAGACGTCAACGTCAAATCATCAGATGTGAAATCAAATTACGTACGTAAAATTTATGTGTTTTCCTTGATTTTTGGTACACGAAGAACTTAATACATTCCAAATCAGCAGTTTACACATCCACCATAAATAAATTTATCTAGGAGTAAAAAATTACACATTCACGGAATTTAAAGTTTCCAAATGTCAGTGTTGTGTTTATCTACGCTGCCAACTTAAAATTTGTCAACGTAAATGGTGTTGCCAACTTAAGACATATTAATTCTTAAGTTTCCTATAGTTTTTGATAATTAATTTTTAATTAAATTAAAGCCCCGAAATAGAAAAAATAGTATGAAAAACACGTGTTACAATGCTTTATTGTAATCCTCCTATCTTGTGGACACTCGTGGCTCCGCTTCGCTATGCCACTCGTGCCAAAAGATAATCGTATTACAATAGGTCACATTGTAACACTTGTCTTCCAATATACTATTTTCTTGAGCTTTCCCATTTACAAACACATTAATTTTATCAATAAGAACTGCGAAGAAACTGTCATTTAACAAACAAATCTTAAATTCAAATTGCAAATCTAATACTCTGTGGAAAATCATTAATAAAAATAGTAAATCATCTAAAATAAATAATGTCTCCAGCATAACTATCGACGGAATCGAAGTTACAAACAAGACTCTCATATCTAATGAATTTAATAACTATTTTATCAATTTACCGAAAGAACTATTTTCGTCACAACAAAACAACAGAACTGACCTTGTCACTCTTCACTGGATATTGAGCAAAAGTACTTACATTCCATAAACCCGAAATCTTTCTTCGTTATTAGACCGGTTAGCGAAACAGAAGTTTTAAATGTAATTAATAATTTTAAAAATACGCACTCTTCTGGTCCATATTTAGTTCCTGTCTCAATTTTAAAAAAGAGCGCACTTTTAATAGTAAAACCACTAACTCTATTAATAAATGAATGTTTTGAAAATGACTACTTTCCAAATGAACTAAAAATTTCTAAAGTAATTTGTCTTTTCAAAAAAGGCAACCCATACTCGATGAGTAACTATAAGGTTATCTGTTTTTTCTAAAGTTTTTGAAAAACTCTTGACTCAACAGATCACTAACTTCTTAGAGACAAACAATCTATTTTCACCGCAGCAAGACGGTTTTAGAAAATCTAGATCTACATCACTTGCTCTCTGCAAAATTTTGGACAAAATTTACACCGAACTTGATTCCGGTAACAAAGTGTTCGCACTATTTGTTGACCTGCAAAAAGCATTCGATTGTGTGGATCACACAATATTGCTGCAAAAAATTGAACGGTATGGGCTGCGAGGCAAAATAAATAATTTGTTAAAAAGCTATTTAAACGGGAGAAAACAATTTGTAGAATATTTAAAAGCTACATCTGCATTGCGTGAATTTGATGTTGGTGTGCCCCAGGGTAGCATCTTAGGGCCCCTGCTGTTTATACTCTATTGCAACGATTTAGGTCAATGTATTAGTTCCCATTACACAGCTTTTGCGGACGATATAACTTTGTTGTTTTCGGAAAACGATTTAGAATCCCTGACAGATTCGATATCACCATATCTTGAAACATTAGATGCTTTCCTTAGCGAAAATAAACTAATTTTAAATATTGATAAAACCTACACAATGCAATTCCTTATGCGTCAACATCTTTATACGGAAAGAACATTAATCAGGAAAAATAACAAATCTATAGAGCAAGTAGCCTCAATGAGATTACTGGGTATTGAACTTGATATGTCTCTAAATTGGAAACAACAAGTGTGTACTGTTGCACAAAATTGTGCTAAGAATTGTTATGTTTTGAAAAGGTTAAAGGAAATCACTGACTTGCACGTAGTCAAAACTTTTTATTCCTCAAATTTTGAATCATTACTGAGATATGTAGTTCTTTGGGGTAATTCAACAAACGTTAGACGAATATTTCAATATTTATTCTACAGAAAAGAGCAGTAAGGCTAATGTTCAATCTAAGCTTTCGTGAGTCATGCAGAGAGACTTTTATCAAAGAGAAGATACTTACTTTCCCGTGCATATACAAATTGGAAGTATTGAAATTTGTTAAAAACAGTATCCGAGATTTCAATGAGCTAAATTTCATTCTTATAACACAAGGCACGGCAATGATCTAGCTATAAACAACCATCACACTAATTTATTTAGGCAGAACCCGTATTATATGGGCGCGATAATATACAACAAACTTCCCCATGGAAATAAAACCGCATGCCGGACGCCATTTTAAAAACACAGTAAAAAACTTTCTAGTCAACCATGCATTTTATTCCATCGAAGAGTATTTCAATCATTCATTTTAACTCTTGTGATTTCTTTATGTGTTTGTTACTTACTTATAGAATATTATTGTCTTTTACCGTTATATGTACGTATTTTATTGGTTACATTTGGTTTAATTTGACTTGTCCTATATCCAGAAATTGTGATCTATTGGATTAATAAACATTATTATTATTATTATTAATTTTATCTTTTACAAGTGGTAGGTATCAGAAACGAGAATTAAATGAAATAAGTGTTTGCTGAGGACTTTTAGTATGATAACAATATTTGCACACTTCATGACGCTCAACATGCACGGTAATTGCATGCACAGTGTGCACTAATTGGCGTCAAACACAGACAAAAAAATCAAACAGCTGCAACAATAGGATGAGAAGGGGGACCGAAGGCATGAAATTGCAACGCGTTAACCTAATGATCTTTTAAATAAAGATTAATAGAAATAGATCTCATTCATGATGCGTTGCAATCCACACTTAATTTTCATACAATATTAATGCATATTTCCTGACTGGTGTCAGTTTTATTTACTTCTGAAAATAACGTATCGTGCAGTCCAGATGCCAGAAAACGATTACTTGGGAAAAAGTGTGCTGGGTAGATTGAAACAGCTTCTAGCATCACGTGAGTAATTTATAAGTCCATCCATATCAAACCCATAGGCCATTTGTTACAGTTTGTCTTGGCCCGTTTTCCCTGGGCGTTTCGGTAAGCTGGACGTCACCGGTATTGCCGCAACTCGAATCAAATTCATCCTCCCTTCATCTGACAAAGGAAGAATCGTCGTGGGTGGGTTCCATTTTGGGCTTGGGAGTATTGGCGGCTGCCGTACCTACCGGTTACTTGGCGAGTCGTTTTGGTCCAAAAAGATGCGTCATCGGGTTAATAATCCCAGTACTGATTTTCACCATAGTTGTCTCATTCTCCGAAGACGTTTACAGCCTATCCGCGGCGCGCTTCTTTTCTGGTGTCGCAACCGGTGGAATTTGCGTGGTTAGTCCTATGTACATGTCGGAAATTCACGACGTGTCATTTAGAGGTACGCTAGGGTCGTTTTTTGAGTTTGTCATTTACGTAGGGGTTGTGACTGTTGCAATTGTCGGAGCTTACGTTAAATATACCACGCTGACGATAATCTTGGGGGTGATCGGTTTGGTTTTGGCCTCCATTTTCGTATTTCTGCCCGAAAGTCCGAACTACCTGATGAGGAATAACAGAAGGGAGGAGGCCGAGATGGCCCTTAAATTTTACAGAAGTGCAAAGTGTGATGTTTCCGGTATTATTGTTGAGATTGAAAACAGTATCGGAGGAAGACAGAGACAGTTGAGCGTAAGAGAGGCGCTTAGAAGTAAGCGGGTAGTTCGTGGACTAACGGCAGCTGTTGGTATGACGATTTTTCAAAAATTTTGCGGAATCGACAGCATGATCTTTTACACGGTGAATATTTTCCAAATTGCAGAGACTGGAATGAACGAGTACACCTCTTCTATTATCTTCACTTTGGTGCAATTAGCGGGTGCTGTACTGAACGTGTTTGTGGTGGAAATGGCGAATAGACGAACGTTTTTGTTCATTTCCACCATTGGCATGAGCGCGTCTCTCGCAGTACTGGGGATGTACTTTCATATGAAGGCGTACGGAATCGATTTTACCGGAATTGGGATAATTCCACTGACAAGTTTGGTGATTTATGCGCTGTCTTTTGCTAGCGGCATGGGACCAATTCTGTGGCTAATTAACGGAGAGCTCTTCGCTCCAGATGTCAAAGGGTTGGCGAATGGTGTAACCATGACCACAAATTGGGTCCTACTCAGCGTTGTTACAAAGTCGTTTCCCATTATGTTAAAAAATATGGGGCCTAATTACACATTCTATTTTTTTGCGATATGTATGATTGCTTCTGCAGTTTTTGTTAAGTTTTCCGTACCGGAAACGCGAGGAAAAACTTTACAGCAAATCCAAAATGAACTAGATTATTGATTTTATTGTTAATTATTATTAGAAACCATGGTGTTTTATAGTCTAATATTTATACATAATACTTTTATAGTAAAAATATAACATTTATCTAAAGCCTCATTACGAGTATACTGCCATCGAATTATGACCGTAGAGCCTTTACAGGGCAGTTGTAAGAATCGAACCCTTTAAAGATAAAAAAAGAGAAATCTTACTTACGCAAGATGCCAGAGCTTTTAATGAACTTAGGTTCTTTAAACGATTTTTACTCACTACAAAAAAGTACTTTGGAGCAATTTTCCTTTGATTTCGTTGGAGCTTACCATGGGGTTGAAACCATTCTTTGGAGATATGATTTTGATGACCGAAAAGGATTATTTTGTTTCCACCTTGTTTCTTAATAACATATTGTAAACGAGATGGGCTATTAGTTCAAAAGTTACAGCCCTTTGAATTTTATTTCGAAATTGGTTTCTAGTCTATAACCTTTGATTGAGAAGTCTGATCGAAAAAGTACGAATTGATTTTGATTCTACGCACCAAAATTAATAAGAAAAAGTGTTTTCCCGAGAAATTTTGGTGCAGTCGATTTTTGGTAAAAGAAGGAAGGTTAGTATTCAAATACTATGCGAAGTATTCGAATACCTTACGAAGTATCCAAATACTTTGCGAAGTATTAGAATACTAAATATTTGTGAAAGTATTTGAGTTACAAATATAAATACTGCTTCCATAAAAGTATTTACAAAATCGAATACTGCCCAGCTCTGGTTGTAAATAATTTTATCTACTTTAAATCTCAGCAAACAACTTAATGTTGCAATAACAGTAAATCCATCTGTCAGTAGCTGAGGTTTATGCTATCTAAATAGATCATTATATGCACATCACTCGTGTGGTGATACGAGGAGTCGTTTTTATATTCCCGGACTGAGTTTTTTTGAATTTTGGCGCAATTTTTCATTACGCTGTTTTTTAATCGCATGTATGAAAACATAATCGAAGTAGGAAGAATAGATGGGAACATTAATATTGGCTGGTCTACAATGAAACGACAATAGAAATTTTGCTGTGACTGTCAATAATACGAATGAAACTTTAGTGTTGGCCCATTATGACGTATGGGATTGGGGCATTGATGGTGGTGCCACACTTTCATCTACATTCTCATCCTTCAGTTTAAAGAAGAATAATCTTGGCTGATTCAGAAGAATGCTGCGTTGAAAAGGCTGTAAAAAATTAAACAAACGAAATAGGTACCTACTCGTGGCTCACTTCGAACATCCATAGAAATTCAAGGTTTTAGGCATTTCTAAAGGCTAAGAACGCAAAAACTCAAAAAAATTTGAAATTGAGAATAGGTTAACAATAAAGGTAAATTGGCCATTGAAATCATAGCAATTAATTGTCGGACCGTTTCAATTATGGACCCTGCTGGTGCGCGAAGGAAAGATGAGCTAACTAATTTGCTAAATTTCAACATTAAGGACGAAGGTCATATTTTCCATGGTACACTAATATCTTGCGTGAATCTGAATAGTCCGAAGATATTGACAACTTATTTAATTTATTATTATTATTTTTTTAATCCATTTTCATAAGTAATTCAATCCAACATTAATACTGCTTGTTTTTTAAGTGAATTCCTTGTTTTAATCTGATTTAATTACATCACTGGTAAATCAGTATGAGAAAAAAGGGGGAAACAGACAGAGTAATTAACAAAAAGTCTCAATCCTTATTTGTTTGTTTATCATTAGTAGAATTGCCATAAATAAATCCGTAAATAATGTAATTAATACGTTTATTACCATAGGAACAATAATAATCAAGAAATTTGAGTGTCAGACATGTTCTTTGTGAATGCCCAACGTATAACATACAGAGAATGCAAGTAGGTATACCAGAAACGGAACCAGAAATTTTTCGTGATGAGAAGCGTGCAATAGAAACTTTAATGGAACATTTAAAAATAACGGGGCTAATAAAAAGAATCTAAAGGCAAATAGTTACAGTTAGTTTACAAATAAAGGCAAATGACCATAGCAGTCGAGCCTTAAAAAAAATCAAGAACTGAAGTATCTATTTTGACAAACTGAAACTAACTTGATCTAAAAGTTCAGACTCTTACACTATCGTTTCTTACCCCCTTCGGATCAAGTTTCTATGTTTTTTCCTTTGGATTCACTTAAATGTTTCACATTTGGTTTCCGCCCCGACCAAACTTCTTCGGCTGTTTTTGTTTTCAAATGGTAAACGATTCACAATTCAACGCAGAACTCACAGTTTCGTCCCAATACTTCTTCCCAGGATTGTAATGAATCAGCATGCATCTTACAGCCAAATTGACATTTCCAACAAATTGTCCTTTTACTGTAGAGTACATGCCTTTCACGTATTGCATGTACTTTAGGTGAAAGGAAATCAGATTGGAAGAGATAGAAGTATCAGATTTTATCGATAACTGTACCAGTCAAAATTCACAATTAATCTAATTCAAGCTCTAATTTAAAATTTCAAAGATTAAATAAGAGCATTAAATTTGAAGTTAACCCCTAAAGCGTATAACTAATTTCACAGGTTCCATTTGAGAAACTCAAAATCCGTGGTTTAATTAAAAATCAAATTTATGACTTAAGTTAAGATTTATGAGTTAAAAAAATGCAAACAAAGACCTTCAAAATTACTACCAAAGTTGTAAAGTGAATTATTCTAAATAAGTGAAATGACACACTCACTTTGTTACCCCCTTAATAAAAATCACTATAAGTAACAAAAAAGAAACTAAACTGCTTCACTACGTTCACGGTAAAAACTGGAAAATATGATTATGGTTATTTAATTAAACGAACAATAAATCTGCCAGAAGCGAATTACGTCTCCTAAGCGGATAACAACAGAATCTAAAAAAGAGTATCCTGGTGTGTTTTTCGAAATCTTATTCATTTCCCGCTTGGCAAATATTAGATATTTGACGGATTATTTAAAGTAAGATAATGCTGAAGTCGGTAACTATGCCGTCACATTTTATTTAGCGAGCCCGAATTATATAAAAAGACAAATTAACCTAGGCCAAATTACATTCTTATCAAGTGGGTGTGAGCGTGAGCCCAGAAAAAATGCAAAACACTCTCGCGTCGAAGGGGAACGATTTAATTCCCAAAGCGAAACAGTTCATTGCAACTGGTAAGTGTCATTGATAATATCTGCTGTCGATATTGACTATTTCCATAGTTTGCCTGGGACCGGTTACTCTTGGTGCATCGCTCAGTTGGACGGCGCCGGTTTTGCCTCAGATGCAGAGCGAAAACTCGACGTCCTACATCCACTTGACCACCTCCGAAGGTTCGTGGGTTGGGGCAATGGTTGCGATCGGTGTGCTGATCTCCGCCTTACCTTCCGGGTACTTGGCCGACCGGTACGGCGTGAAGAAGATTACCATCGGCCTGGTTTTACCGGTGCTTCTATTCACCGCGATTGTTGTTTTCGCAAGGGACGTGTACGTGCTGTGTCTCGGCCGGCTCCTGTCTGGAATAGCAACCGGAGGAATATCGGTAGTTGGCCCGATGTACATTTCCGAAATTTCCGACGTATCGCTACGCGGAATGTTGGGATCGTTTTTCGAATTTTTGATTTATGTTGGAGTTGTCGTCGTCGTCACGTGCGGTGCTTACGTGCACTACGTCACGTTGACTCTAATCTTGGGAACCTGCGCGTTGGTATTGGGGATTGCCTTCATATTCCTACCCGAAAGCCCTACGTACCTAATGAAGCGCAACCGTAGAGATAAGGCGGAAAAGGCGCTGAGGTTCTACAGACCTGAAAACTATAACATTGACAAGGCCCTGGATGACATTTATGTATGCGTGAACCAAGAGTACAGGAAGCCAAGTATTCGAAAGGCCTTACAGTCCCGAGCGGTTGTTCGTGGGCTCATCGCCGCAGTGGGGTTGACCATCATTCAACAGCTAAGTTGTATAGATGGCGTCATATTTTACACTGTTCAAATCTTTCAAGCTGCCGGTACTGATCTCGACCCGTTTATATCGTCCATTATTGTTGCGGTCGTCGAGCTCTTATCGGCTGTCATAGTGCTATTCATGATTGAAAGAGCCGGACGGAAAGTTTTTCTGTACATATCCTGTTTAGGCACTGGGGTTTGCCTAGGAGTCCTAGCTCTGTACTTTCATCTCAAGCTCTATAATATTGATTTTCCTGGCATGGATGCGATACCCTTAGCAAGTATCGTGATATACGCGTTTTTGTTCTCCGTTGGTCTCGGACCCGTGCCCTACATGATTTACGGGGAGCTATTTGCATCAGAAGTTAAGGGCTTGGCCATTGGAATTACAATAACAACGAACTGGACGTGTCTATTCATTATTACCAAAACTCTACCTGTGATGATGAGCGATCTTGGATCGCACATACCGTTTTATATGTACTCTATTAGCGTAATATTAAGTGTGGTATTTATTAAGTTCTACATTCCTGAAACGAGAGGTAAATCTCTGGAACAAATACAAGAAGAACTAGGAAGCTCTAAAGGAGCGATTCAGGAATGCAATAGTTGTTAAGTGTAAATGACTGATTTTTTATACTAATAAATTATGAGATACTTTTTTATTCCTTTGTCTATTTTAAAGCTCTCTGCAGACGGGGACAATAGTGGCGTCCAGTAGTACTAGCCATTAATGGAGGCCAGTAATTATCCCTCTATTGTCCTCGTGTGCAGGGGTATTGCCGCTCCAACGTCCAGTAAGCTACTGGCGGCCACCAAAGTCAAACAGGTTTGAGTTTAGTGGACGCTGGGAGGGCTAGTTCGGGTCACGTGACCTAGTGGCTGCCATTATTGGACGTTGCTAAATGGGTACTGGCTGCCAGTGCGTCGCCGGACTCTGCTGGGAGAGGAACTAATTCAGTGTTTTTGTTGCAAAATGTGTTCCAAACCTGAGGAAGTGAAGACGAGACCAAATGGGACCCCGCTGGACCTAGCCCCCCCCCACCATTGTGAATCAATTTAAGAATGGTATCCAATTTATGAGCTATTTAGGAGCTTTTCATACCGCAAGCTTAAAATTTTAGAGCTCGCTTTAATCACTAGGAATCGAACATTTCTTATGGGGTGGCCGAGTCTACTTGGACTCAGCCCCCCCACTGATCAGAATTACTTTTTTCAAATTAAATTTTGTATTGGAATTACGAGCTATTTAAGAGCTTTCATTTACAACCAATTTCGATTTTTGAGCGCCACTCCTAAAAGAGCAAATAGATATAATCGATGGGGCGGCCAGCTCCACTTGGACGTAGCCCCTCCTGTGTTATGGTTTACTTATTTCAAATTAATTTTTATGCATGAATTACGAGTTATTTAAGAGCTTTCATTTACAAGTAATTGCAATTTTTGAGCGTCACTCTTAAAAAGAGCAAATAGATGTCATCCTGGGAGCGGCCAGGTCTATTCTGGCGTAGCCCCTAATCTGTTTTTCTTTATTTATTACAAATTAATCTTTGTCCATGAATGACGAGTATAATTACCTATATAAGTAAGTTTAATTTTGGAGCTCCACCCTCAATAGGTCAAATAGTCAATCGTTGAGGGCGGCCAGGTCCATTTCACAGTAGCCTTACCTCTGAGCTACCGGTTAGTTGCATGAGCACGTACTCTCTGTGAGTTTTGAGTGCATTTGTTTGTGTAAAAAGTGAAAACTTGGGGTGGTTTTGAATGTTTTCTCATCAGTGTTAGCAGCTAATCGGACCGATCTATGTCTTCTTTTGAACTATTGCGGAATCCAGAAGCGTTTCGTTTGGGTCGTAAAAACCTAAATTCCAAGAGTCAGAGGGCCGAAGTAGATGCGTGGCTGAATAGATGATCAGCAACTACTGGCTCCAACTTCGGAGCACCGGGCGCCACACCGTTGTATTAAGTCGCCTTAGAAGTGTGCAAGGGGCTCGACGCGTGCGGACATTTCTTTCCCCCATACTCGTGGCACTCTTATGGCCCAAGAAAAAACAGAAAACACAACAAACTACTCCGAGAGCACCGGCATTAAAGAGCCTAAAAAACTCTCCGGGGCGGCGCACCGAAAGCTAATAGGAGGAGGCTCTCGGTAAGATCAAAGCCTGGATCCTTGACAGAGTCGACGCTTTTCCCCAATTTACGGAATGTCGGCACGAGGGAGAACCTGTTTAAGATGATAATCCCCGCTCGATACGAATGGGAGGGTTATACCAGTATGGTAAAGCTGAATGGAATCGTGCATTACACAAATGGCTCAAAAACTACGGAGGGCACCGGCTGTGGAGTGTACGGAAGCAATTGACAGGGCTTCAGAATTTAGGACAAAAAGCAACCGTGCTCCAAGCCGAGGTATACGCAATCCTGACTGCAGTTGCTCAATTATATTAACAGAAAACCTTACTAAAAGGAAAATCTTTAGAGTAACAGACAACAAAGCACCGAGTGCAGGATTAGACTCATATGTAGGCGATTCAGGACTTTTCCTTGGATGCACACAGAGGTACTAAACGCACTAGGAAGCTCTAACACAGTCACAAGTGGAACTGGCCGCCCCATCGATTATATCTATTTACTCTTTTAGGAGTGGCGCTCAAAAATCGAAATTGGTTGTAAATGAAAGCTCTTAAATAGCTCGTAATTCCAGTACAAAATTTAATTTGAAAAAAGTAATTCTGATCAGTGGGGGGGCTGAGTCCAAGTAGACTCGGCCACCCCATAAGAAATGTTCGATTCCTAGTGATTAAAGCGAGCTCTAAAATTTTAAGCTTGCGATATGAAAAGCTCCTAAATAGCTCATAAATTGGATACCATTCTTAAATTGATTCACAATGGTGGGGGGGTTAGGTCCAGCGGGGTCCAAATGGGAGTGTGAAATGGAGTGCGGACCATATAAATACATTTTTAGACATTTAGGTACGTAAATTACGAACTGCTATGGAACGTCCGTAATGCTGATTATACCAACAAGACGAAGAGGGAGAGTGCAATAATGAAGTTATTAAATGAATTAATAGAGGTAGGGGTTGCAGTGCCCGACTTGAGTTTTTTGAGAGCTCGTATAAAGGCAATAAAGGCCACATATCGGAGTGAACTTCTGAAGTACATAATACTGGAAGCCAATACTGCCCTCATGTGGAAGCCTACTGTTCAGCCAGTTCACTGGCTGCCACTTCTGGCCGCTAGTACTGGACGCCACTATTGTCCCCGTCTGCAGAGAGCTTTAGTGTCACCTCCATATGCCAATGTTAAATTGGACCTAGTTCGAATTTCCAGTCAAATTCCTTCAAATTTCTGTTTTCTACGGCAGAGTAGAGCCACAAAACAGTATTTGGGGATGGTCCCGAATGTCTCTCAATTGCACGGTGACTTTGCCAGAAAGCCCTATTTGCTTTTTCGGCTTTGGGCTGGATATATTTGGTTCAATTCAGTTTTTTTGTCAAGTGTGATTCCTATGTATTTCACTGTCTCTGAAAATTGGAGGTGTTCTTGTAATAGCAGGGAAGTCCGAAGACCCTCTACCTTTCTTTCTCTTGTGAACAGAACTGGATCCGTGTTTGTCGGGTTGCTGGAGAAGTAGTGTTCCATACACCATTCTTCGATTACTCTAAGAGCTTAGTCTTGGTGTACTGCAACAAAGTTTGAGGGATACTCTGGGACGCTCTCTTTGGCTAAGGTTTCTTTGTGTCAGTATCCATGGCAGACGAATGAAATTTTGTCTTCCCAGCTCTACAGCCACCACGGGACCCAATAAGGGAACGTCTATCCAAACGCCAAGGCTACCAGGAGAATATAGCTTCTGGAGGGTAGCAGAAAACAGAGCTGGTTCCACTTCGAGGTAGGTCATTTGAGAACGGCCTACCTTCCGCTAGTCAGTTTTCCGCCGGTAGCCCTCTAAATGCTCACGCAGTTGGCGGTCTGACCCGACAGCAGAGCCGATTGATCATGGTGGGTTAGCCATGACCTCCCGTCTTATGCAAAATTCCCGCCGCAGAAGTGTGTTGTCACCACTCCAGATAACTCAATTGCCAGGATCCGTACATCCGCTATTACGAGCCCCCTCGAACGGCACAAAGACGGGGGTGTTGTCTTTAGTTTGCATTCTCAGTTGGGACCGACATATGCCGGCTCGAACATGGCGATACACGCCCTCTTGGTTACTCAACCACGACAAGGCCCCACATTGAGAGGGAGCCCACCTGTTGAAGGAGAAGCTGATCTAGACTTCGAGAAATAATCTTGAGTTCGTTGCTGAATGGAGGATGGTCAAAGAGTGATATTAGATTTACCAAATGACAGAGTTGGGTACTGCTCGCTTCAAAAAACGCCCCAAGCGGCACTTTTCGAAGCGGGCGTGCTCGATACTCAAGTGTTTACTTAAAGTGCTCGAGAGCTTTTTTCTGAACGCGAGCAGTTTTTTTGGCCATGAGCGTTTTTTATCGCTCACAAGCTCTCTTTTCGCTCGCAAGATATTTTTCCGCTTCTGAGCGTGTTTTTTTCGCTCCCGGGCACTTTCTCCGCTCGCGAGCGCCTTGTCGCCCCCGAGCGTTTTGTTTTTTTCTGCTCGCGAGCGCTTTTTTCTGCACGCGAGCGGTTTTTTTTGTCATGAGTGTTTTTTATCGCTCACAAGCTCTTTTTTCGCTCGCAAGATATTTTTCCGCTTCTGAGCGTGTTTTTTTCGCTCCCGGGCGCTTCTTCCGCTCGCGAGCGCCTTGTCCGCTCCCGAGCATTTTGTTTTTTTCCGCTCGCGAGCGCTTTTGGTGCTTCTAAAAGCGTGCTTTTTTTTGCTCGCTCGCGCCTTGTCTGCTCCCGAGCGTTTTTTTCGCTCCCGAGCGTTTTTTCCGCTCACGAGCGCTTTTTCGGCTTTTGAGCGTTTCTTTCGCTCACGAGCATTTTTCCCGAGCGCTCGCGATAAACCGCTCGAGCACTTTTAGGGTGTACCTGTTGTTGAACTCCCTAAATTCGGCGGGAAACTAGAAAACTGACTTGGATGGTGGGCGCAGTTTGAAAAATTGGATGAGAATCTACACGCAAGACAAATTTCGCGCTCTTGTGAAATACATGGAAATTGGAATCGAACCTACCCCTTCACAACAACAATTAAAGATGGAATGGTAGGAGGGGACCCAGAATAAAAGCAATATTCAAGAACTCAATGTTCCCACAGCCTCCAGATTGTTATACCATGTAGTGGGGAAGGATTTCTGTATTTTTGTGTGCTGAAAATCACGACTCTGCCAAATGTTGGAAATCGAAAGAGATGACTTATGAAGATAAGCAGAAAATAATGATTGATAAAAATGCTTGCTTCATGTGCTAGAAAATTGGCCATCCCTCTAGGAAATGCAAGAAGAAAGGCCGATGTTAGTCATGAAACCGCAGTCATTATCCAATATTGTCCAATGTTATAAGTCATGGTGGGAGAGAATGTCCAGCAGAATGTGAATCATCAGTGCACTCCCAGTATCCTCCGAAACACTTAGCTAATATTGTTGATAGAACCGGGAAAGCAACTTTAGATTCAGATAATTGAAGACACTGCAGTTATATAACTGCTGGAGCAGCGCAACAAGGAAATTCTGTAAAAATTGGAGAAGAATTGACACTATTTTTGGGTGGACCCTTGGGGACGATTGGGGAAGTTAACCACGTCTATGGCTAACACAATCGTTTCATTGCTCACAACCCCGACAGACCTTTCTGACTTATGGAATCTGGAGACCATCGGCATAAACCCAATAAACAAGAAGTCAGAGGGGGAAAGCGACACGAATGCTGGTAATTTTTCTACAAGACAGTTGAGTGGGAAGATGCTGGAAGGTACATTGTAGCCCTCCCTTAGAATGAAGGAGAGGAGTATCTCTTCACACTGAAACGCCAACAACAAGAAACTAGTGACTACGGTCCCAGTGTTAAATTTGTGGGAAAATATTACGCAGATGTCTGAAAATTAAGGACAGTGCTACTCTAGGTGCTACTCATCCCATGGGGCCAGTTTTTGACGCATCATGTCATGTTCAAGAAGAATTAATTTAATGCATCTCTTGCGAAGGGACCCAATTTAATTTCTTCCGTCATGGAGCCAAGCCAATGGACTCACCTCTTGTCCTTCCAGAACGAAAAATCTGCGCACAACATAAAAGCATAAACAAATTTATTTCACTTAAGTAGAGAGCCTAACTTTTACTCTTAACATATACATTTCCTCTATGAGCTAAGCATGCGCGCAATACCTCTTGAGCGACATGTGTTGTGCCATGAGGAGGCCGAGAAATTCTAAAACAAAGACTCAGAGTTGAACCTAAGAGGAAATCTACTCACAAGTGGAATGTATTGATTCCATCACACAACAGCACAGTTGCTTCATCAGTTTTACCCTCCTTAACCAAATCGTGTGCGTCTCCATAGTTCTTCTGAACCTCCTTCAAACTCTCCAAGAAATCTACCATTGACACGTTCTTCTTGCATCTGGGACACCGCAGCTTCTCATTCGAGAGAGGAAGAGTAAAAAAATTCGTGCACTTGTCATTTGGGCATCTAAAACGCAAACTCTGAATCACATCGACTCTCTTTCCCAATACCGCAAACGATTAGTTATCGTTTCCAATCCGGTCTCGAAACTAGGCCAATCTTGCGAGCATGCCTCGCATTTACATTCGAACCAGTATCTGGAGCTTAACGCTTTTTGTCTGGATATCAGGGGCTTCCTGGTAAAGATCGGACCATAATTCTCCGCAATTACGTCTCCAAGTTTTAACGGCCGAACGGCGGTGATTACAATACTTCTTCCCACAAAGTGCCTGAGAAATTGACATCAAAAGTCATATCAAATCATACTCACCGAGTAACCGCCGGATAGCACTCGTGATTAAAAAGAGCGACTGTAGGATACAGGGCAACAGCAATGTAGCCAATTTTTGCATTTTCCAGCTCGTTCTCTTGCTCATAACGGGTCTCGTATATTTCGTGAGCATTAAACTGAAGCATCTCCAAATTGTACAGTAGTAACTCCCCAATTTTCTGCTCTTCTTCATTTGGGACGTCTGAAGCGTGAACAATTTAAATTAGCCCAAACTGGGTGATTAGTACCGTCGTCATTTCCTTCCCCATCAATAAAGTAATTCGTTTTCTGCAAGCATCTCAAGAGAAAGGCCGCCATTAGGGTCCTTTGCAAGAAGTCTTCCGGTGGTCTTAAGTGTGCATTGGTGCAGAATGGTCGAGATTCCTCGTATTGGCTCAGAGATTCTTTCAATGTCGTTTGGGATACCATCCGTAGAGCCATATGACACAAAACGCTCATGCCGGAACCGATTAGAAGATCGAGAATGTGACATTCGTATTTGTGGTATGTTTCCAAGGCGGCATCCCGACATTCTGACTTACAAAACGCGATACTGGCACAGTCTGTGCATCCGACTGGCGATTCAAGCCTGCAAGATGTGCTCAGTGGTTGTCGAAAGGAAGCAAGTCACCTGTCAAAGCAGTGGTGGCAGTGCGTTGCGAAACACTCTGGCAGGAGGCATGCGACCGAAGGCGCCTCTACAACCAAGGTATCGCCGGCGTGTATCTCGCTTCGTGCCACAGCAAATCGACCTTTGCCTATATCTTGTTTGACGTCAATTTTTGTTGATGCGTTAGTAAAAGTCGCGTGTCGCTCTTCAGCAAGAGGCGGCAACACTGAAATTTCTAAAGTGATTGGACCGGTGGTCACCATGAACAACCTACCTCGCCTATCTACGTCACGTACCTCTTGAAAGTCGCCCACTCTGTAACGCTCGAGTTTCTTCCACTTAACTGAGTCAACTGCAAGCATTTTTTCGGCAAGGGCGAAGGATATTTTTGCCCTATTCGGCTCGTTCATTCCCTTATAGCATGCGCCCATCTTTACGAAGGCTTCAACTTTCATATCGTCCGAAACACCTTCCTTTAGTGCCGCCTGTAAGTCGAGCAAGGCCCAAGAGTACTTCTTAAGTTCCATCAAGACGGCGGCTCGCGTCCAGTAGGCCAGGGACAGAGTAAATCCATCGTCCACTTTATGATTTTCACCTAAAATACATCTGGAAGCTCCAGTTTGTCTGTGACTCCAAAGGTACCTACCTGTAGGTGGGGCCCTTAGTACGCTCTGGCAGGCTAGCAGTAACGCCTTGTCGTTTTCTCCCTTTTCCAAAAGCTTCTCCACTTCCAATCGCCGTTTATGAGAAATTTCGGCACTTTTCTTGCGATACACCTCCTGCACGTGACCAAGAGTTTCACACACGATTTCCTTCACCTGGACCAATTGAACCGGATCAAAACGTTAACCTAAACTACTACAACTTACAGGTTTATAACTGTAGATTGCCCCGATACGTTCCCGGTCACTTTTTAGTTTTCCGAACGTGTTCCTAATCCATTTTTCGCCCGCGATTTCGCTTACGTGATCGGAAAACTGCAAGAAGAAGCCCTTTTCGTCGGTCTGCAGTGTTTTTTCGCTGCAACGCAAGAAATAATCTTTATCGGCGAATTTGTTCGACATTTTCGCTGTTCGCGTGGGCAAATATGAGAGCGGATTAAAAATAGTCGTTCTAATTTGGTGGGCCGGCGAAGGCGCATGTCAAATGAAATTCAAATTGGATCCACACGTTGCACAGGAAATTGCATGTTCTAATTTGATGTTAAAAGACCATAGGGAGGAAAGCTGTAGGCATTGACATAGAATCAATTTTTAAGGATATGCCAGGAGTGCGAATTTCAATTTCTCGCGGCATCCACTTTTTTTAATGCATACAGTTCTGGCTTAGATAAAGAAAGGGCGGCTTCTAACACAAAACAAATTAGGTAAGGTAATAAGAATGCACAAGGGGTCGTTTTTATATTTCCGGACTGGGCTGCTTTGAATTCGCGCGCTATATGTGTACCGAAATGAATAAAATCGAATACTGGCCTGTTATAAAATTCGTTACAAAACAAGGAAAACCTCCAAAAATCATTTTTGAAGAAATGTTGGCTGACTTGACGGGGATGATGATCCCTGTCTAGGGCACACAGTGTACAGGGCGGTCCAAATGGGGCACTTTCTGATGGAAAACCCTTTATTTTAAGAGATAGACAAAAATGGACCTAGTTAATAGGTACCTACGTACAAAATATGGCGCGGTTGTTTGAAACGAAAATTTCTAGGTTATGTAGAAATTTTATTAGTTCCAAATATTTTTAATTTCGGGTAATACACAAAAATCAAAATCAACTTTTGTGAATAAAACATTAATAGTATTATAAATTACATAACAAACGTAACTGAAAATTAGTATTGATCTAAATATACTCAGATAAATAAGTAACAATAATAAAGGAAAGTAAAAAAAATTATTTTTGTTAGGAAATGTTGAAATTGTCTCCCAGTCTGTTCGAAACCGATTCTACACCTTTTCCTTACCCCATTTGCAGCTTCTATTAAATTCAAAGGTGAGATTTGGTTAAATGCACCTAGGAACGCCTCTTCTAATTCGTCCCTTGTATTCTTCCTTTGTATTAAAAGGTATCAAGGGGTCTTAAACATGGAGATGGGGGCACTGGATTAGCCCTTGATTCCCCATCCAGATTCCTCCAAACTGCCCATTTAGATGATTCTCGCTGAATGCGGTGGTGCCCCGTCGTGTTGTAAAAATACCCTTTGCAATAAATTAATTGGCATGTCTTCAATAAACGGTTCAAGCTGATGCTGTAAAATTTGCAAATTTCGCTGAGAATTTAGTGCTCCGTCATATATCCCTATATACGGTCCAGATGTCCTCGGTAAATACCCACCCACACATATACATTACATACCTACATACATTAAAACTAAACCTCCCTTGATTCCTTTGCTCCACTGTAACATAATTCCAGTACTACTGATATAGAGTGGCCCGTACGAAAAAATTTAATTTGGCGTCGTATAAGAAAAAACAATTTCCCTGTATAAAATTTGTGTATTGCGATGGATTCTGCATAAAAAAGTGCCTCAATAAAGATTTTTCTAAAATCAGTTAGGTACTTAGAGTTGTTGTTGATAGATTATATTTAAATAATGTATAAACAACCCTTAAACTGCTCTTCAATAATAAATTTCCGTATGCTTTAGGCTTGATCAATTTTTCAAGTTATTAAAACAATCTCTTACAGCATACTTAGAATGCGGAGGTTGCAAATTTCATAATACAGTGAACATTTTTATTTCTATGATAGATTATGTTTAAATAATGTATAAACAACCCTTAAACTGCCCTTGAATAATAAAATTCAGTATGCCTTAAGCCTGCCAAATATTTCAAGTAATTCACACTATAACTTATAGAATGCTTAGAGTGTGGGGGTTGTAAATTTCATAATACAGTGAACATTTTTATTTAGTTGATAGATTATGTTTAAATAATGTATAAACAACCCTTAAACTGCCCTTGAATAATAAAATTCCGTATGCCTTAAGCCTGCCAATTATTTTAAGTAATTCACACAATAACTTATAGAGTACTTAGGGTGCGGGGGTTGTAAATTTCGTAATGCTGTGAACATTTTTATTTCGTTGATAGATTATGTTTAAATAATGTATAAACAACCCTTAAACTGCCCTTCAATAATAAATTTCCGTATGCTTTAGGCTTGATCAGTTTTTCAAGTTATTAAAACAGTCTCTTACAGCATACTCAGAGTGCCGGGGTTGTAAATTTCGTAATACAGTGAACATTTTCATTTCTATGATAGATTATGTTTAAATAATGTATAATTTTGCTGAATGATTATATGACTAAGGGTAGCACAGTAACGGGAGAGCATTATGCAAACAGGATGCCATCGCCTAAGACCCCTTTTCCACTATCCGGTTTGGCCGATCAGGTTCCGGACCTGAAGAAATAAAGATGACTTTGAATTAATCCACTTAGAAAACGTAATCTGAACGGTCAAACCTCATAGTGTCAAAGGAGTCTTTAGGGATGCTATTAAAGTGAACAGACGAGGAAAACTAAACTGGCACAAAGCGTCTTCTTGATCCACGACAATGCACCAATCCAATCCAAACTTTCAAACACTGTTGTAACTAATTTTGCCTTCAAAGAAATTGTACATCCGCCTTATAGTCCAGATCTAGCACCCAGAATCCCGAAGAACCACTAAAGGCCGTTTGCACCGACAAATTTAAGCGGAGCTTAGCTAAAGCGTAGCTCCATGCAACCATTGTCTCAATAATCGTTACCATGGATTTTAAGCTATACTTAAGCTAAGCTCCGCTTAAATTTGTCGGTACAAACGGGCATAAGGGGGACAAAATTTAGAGACAATAACGAACTTATTGCAGCCGCTGAGGGCCATTTTACGAAAAAACCAAATGAATATTTTTATACTGGTTTAAAGATGCTATTGAAACTATTATCCCTGGATTCTGGAATTATACTGACAAAGAGAATTTTGCTGTTGCTCTAGTCCTTTGTTTTCATGCATAGGCCGGGAGTATAAAAACGACCCTTCGTATAATGCGTATTATAAGGAGAAAATGTTTCGCATTCATTAATTGAAAGCAAAAAGGATCCAAAAGTCGGAGACCGATATTGGAACAAGGATTGCAAAGTGTGCTTCATTTGGATTCTCATTACATCTTGTAAATCCTGATGCTTCGTAAATGAATTCGTGAAAATTAAAACGCCCAAAACTGGGCTTAAAATCTAGTTTTAAGATTTTTCAGTGGCCTGTTTCCATAAAAAATGGTACAGAACAACCAGAAATAGTTTAGAGTCCGTTTTTAATTTTGAAAGTTTTGATTATAATTTATCGCAAATTCGTTAAAATAAATCTATCGGAAATACCCATTCTTTGGAAATGTGGAATGTAGATAACGTCGCCGCATGTGACGTTGACCGTACACCTGTTTTCGATAATCTGCGCATCCTTTTCTTGAATTAATATCCAAATCGGTAATAAATCATAGACACGTCGTTATTTGTGCGGGAGTGTTAGTGTCGTGTTTTGATCATTAATGGTTTTCTTGCGGGTTTAATTTCTCCGGATGAAAAGTGCAGGGGTAAGTATTTCGCATAAACTGTCATAAAACCCATTTTGCAAATTAGTACCTACTAGTCCGATTTTTTTTCTTCTTTTAAACGGTAAAAGCCTTTCAATGCATGTTCAAATTAAAAAATACCCACGTTTTCTTCAAAACCAATTTAGTAGCTTCGTTCTAGACATGAAGTTCGTTTATGGTATATGTAAAATTATCAGGGGTTGTAACACTGCCTTTTTTTGAGCCCCCCAAAAAAAATTGTCTCAGGTCGACCCGGAAAAAAAATTTTCTTATAGAATGTGGCCTGTAGAATCCACAATTTCAATCAGATCCAAGATTGGGCCACTAGTTCAAAAGTTACAGCTCTTTGAATTTTCTTTCGAAATTGGTTTCTAGTCCATAACTTTTTATTGAGAAGTCTGATCGAAAAAGTACGAATTGTTTTGGATTCTACGCACCAAAATTAATAAGAAAAAGTGTTTTCCCGAGAAATTTTGGTGTAGTCGAATTTTGGTAAAAAAGGAAGGTTATACACTGCCTTTTTTTGAGCCCCGAAAAAAATTTTCTCAGATCGACCCGAAAAAGAAATTTCCTCGGAAATTTTCTTATAGAATATGGCCTGTAGAATCCATAATTTCAAACAGTTCCAAGATTGGGCTACTAGTTCAAAAGTTACAGCCCTTTGAATTTTCTTTCGAAATTGGTTTCTAGTCTATAACTTTTGATTGAAAAGTCTGATCGAAAAAGTACGAATTGTTTTGGATTCTACGCACCAAAATTAATAAGAAAAAGTGTTTTCCCGAGAAATTTTGGTGCAGTCGATTTTTGGTAAAAAAGGAAGGTTATACCCTAAAAATTATGCATTAAGATAAGCAGATACTTTCACAGAGTCTTCGTTTTCAGGTATTTACCATATAAGTGTTTTACTTTTCCACGGTGTCAGTTAACCTTTAAATGATTGAGATACATTAAAGGAAACCTTCTTTGATCTGTTTGGTTAATGAATTTGGATTAAATTTTAGAACAGAAAGTGAATCGTCTTTAGTGATCTTTCGTATTTATACGCAATACGGTGACGCCTAAAAGAAACGTCCCCGTATCTATAATTTTATGAAACAAAGGGCGCAGGACAGAGCCTTTTGACAATTTTATTTTTTAAAAAAGTAAAAATGACTTCAATAAGAAAAATCAAAGTTGATGATGGTTAACCGGAGACGAAACGTCAGACTTAAAATTTAAAAGTAGCATCTTGTAGAGGAAAAAAAGTGGCTTTAATAATGTGTCACTTATTTTGAAATATCTTTTTAAATAACTTTGGTGAAAAATAAAAATCATTTTGCAAAATTTCGTTTTTTTCTCTCTCCGAAAGTAGTCGGAATTTTTTCAGTTTCAAAACGGCATTTGGTTAAGCATCAAAATACGCAACTTTTCCATATTTAAACTACCTATCTATCTCTTACTGTTTCCGAGGTCCCCATCGGGAGCCTCGAATTTGAATTAACCTGTATATGATCTATTGCTAACTATTCCTATTATTTTCCCATAATGCCACTCTTTACTATTTTTTTTTAATATCTATATCTCCTACATTCAATATCGGCATTGATTTTGCATTGCGATCATAATAATGTTTTTGTCGAGCGTGTTTCTTTTCAATTTTATCTTGTACTACCTTTTCCGTTCATTTTTTTGTTATGTTTTGACCAATCATTCAAAAAATAATTCAGATGGTGATACACACAATATGCTTGCTAAAGGAGTCATATTTTTTTAAATAATAATAATAATTATTGTATTCTAATATTCTATATTGATATAAGCTGAGATTCTTAGCCTCGTAACAACGCTTTAATAAATTCTACGCGAAGGTTCATCCCAGCTGCTAAGCCATTACTTCGTGAATAATTTGGACTCGAAAACTTAAATTATTGAATACTACATTCAGAAGCAAATCGAGCAAATTTAATCGATTCGAATAAATTATTATCATACATTTTATTATGGAAAAAAGAAAACCAATTTTACAAAATTTGATCAATTATGTGCTTTGACGTTTTGTTATTTAATGAAATAGAAATCAAATAGTCAAAAATTGATACAAAATCGCGCCCAGTATAATCGCTTATAATACGACGAGTGCATTCATTATAATCGAATATATTGTAATGGGCACGAAACGTTTTTTTTTTGGAACAGGACTCGTGGTGTTCCCAAAAAGATACGTTGAGTGTACCAATATAGTATTTTCTGATTATAATGAACGCAATGTTAACTTTCTTATTTATTAATATATCTTGTTGAAGTTTTAACCACACAGATACTTCTAGTAAAGGCCAACATATCGCATGTAGTAAAAATCAGATGTGCGCATGCTCAGACTTTCTTATATATGGATATATTTCTTTGAAATTTTAACCAAAGATGCTTTTAGTAAAAGCAAACGTATCGCATATTGTAAACATCAGATTAATGGTTCGTAATTTTAAAGCTTTTAAAGCTCCTCGTTTCAAGTTTGGCTATTTAAAACGTAATTCCTGTGTTTGCAAAATTGCGAAAACTGGTTCTAAACGTACCTAAGGGGTCTTTTGTAGGGATTACAAAATAAACCTTTTCATACATACTTATGAGTTTTCACCATGTTAGCCGGAATTAAATTATTTACTTTTTAACTAATTTTAGCATCGGAAGTCTTTCCAAAACGTTCCATAACGAAAAATACACGAAAACTTTATGTAATGGCGAAAAAATGTTTTGGCGGAAATGCTTTTTGGCGTATGTTGAAACAACTAGCAGAATAAGGCCTTATGGTCACCATACACGATGCTGGTTGGCCATGGAGTGACGTGTCGCACTTGCTAGGTACCTACTACAACAAATCGTTCCTTTGACTATCATCTCACTTCAACCACGAGAGGGTGAAATAATTACACTATAAAAAACCGGCCATTAAACTAAATCACAAACTTCGCCGTGGATTATTCCCAGCATAATACGATTTTACAAAGACCTTTTCTTCTGTAGTGTAATTATTATTCGTGTTGGTGTGTTTATTAGAGATGACAACAGTTATAAATCAAAGAATTAGGTGACAAATTTGGTAGGTAAATCATGGCCAACCAATTTTTTACTACCTTTTTGGATTTATTTACTTAACTTTCATACTTTTAAAAAAGGGCGTAGGCACGCATTTTTGGTGACATTTAATGCCGATTAATTATCTATCCGAAGGTCTTTTTATTTCTTCTTTACGTTAAAATGGGGAGCAGGAATTGCCGAAAATGTATTTTCCCATGTTATTTCTCCATGTCCCTCCGTCAACTTGCCACGCTGTATAACATTCCCTATAAATAACTAAAGAATTCGTGAAAATTAAAGCTCAAAAACTGGGCTTAAATTCTAGTTTTAATAAGGCATAAGTGGCCTGTTTCCTTACAAAATGGTATAGAACAAGCAGAAATAGTTTAGAGTCCGTTTTTAATTTTGAAAGTTTGATTATAATTCATCGCAAATTCGTTAAAATAAATCTATAGGAAATACCCATTCTTTGGAAATGTGGAATGTAGATAACGTCGCCGCATGTGACGTTGACCGTACACCTGTTTTCGATAATCTGCGCATCCTTTTCTTGAATTAGTATCCAAATCGGCAATAAATCATAGACGCGTCGTTATTTGTGCGGGAGTGTTAGTGTCGTATTTTGAACATTATGGTTTTCTTGAGTTTAATTTCTCTGGATGAAAAGTGCAGGGGTAAGTCTTTCGCATAAACTGTCATAAAATGCATTCGATTACCTATTTTGCAAATTAGTACTAGCAAGGACTGAGGGGGATAGTCTTTGGTACTAGTACGATTTCTTTTTCCTCTTTTAAACGGCAAAAGCCTTTCAATGCATGTTCAAATTAAAAAAATACCCACGTTTTTTTGAAAACCAATTTAGTAGCTTCGTTTTAGACAAAAAGTCCGTTTATGGTATGTAAAATTATGTATCAGAGAAGCAGATACTTTCACAGAGTCTTCGTTTTCAGGTATTTCCCATGACTCAGAAGGGAACTGCTTGCAGGGTAAGTGTTTTTCTTTTCTACTACGATTTCGATTAGTTTTAAATGAATATCAAATTATTCTTGAGATAAATAAAAGGAAACGTTCTTTGATCGAAATTTGGATTAAATTTGAGAACAGAATTTTTAGTTATCTTTCGCAATTTATACGCAATACGATGACGATTAAAACAGATGTCCGCGTATCTACTTTTATAAAACAAACGGCGTAGGAAAAAGTCTTTTGACAGTTTTCTTTTTCAACAATAATCCTTTTCGCTAGATCGATGTTATTTTTTTTCTAGTTAAAAAAACGTGTGCGCCATTATCGCTAGAGTAGATTTTACTTTTCCTTTTCCTGTCTCCGGAGGGAAAAGTGTTATGAAAATACAACAATGTAATTTTGCACTCAATAATAGGGTTATTTCCTTTATTGCGCCATGAAAAATAATACTTCTCCACATAAAATAATCTACTACCCCTTACCTTGCAGAAGTTTGTCCTTTTAACTCCTATGCCATGGTTATGAAATTCCAATCCTAACGCTGTGGTTTAATTGAACTTCAATAAATACGTATCATTTTAGTTGCTCTAATATCGTAAGTAAAGCAAAAGTAAATTCAAATTTTCCTAGCAATTTTCTTTACATGTTCCCGGATATGAAATATTGGTTTGATTCATAAAAAAGAAATACAAAAAAAAGCAATGCCTATTTCCTGATAAATTTGATCCTTATCTATAGTATATTAAGATACAAGTGTATAATCAAGTCTTTAAAGCACGCGCAACTGCGGAGTGCCTTTAACGTTGCAAGTGCTTTAAAGACCAATTATACACGTGTATCTTATAGTATTTTTTATTATACCTGCAGTATAATTTAAAAATAGAAAATACAATGAAGTCATATTGACGTTATACTCGAATACATGTCTAATTAAGTGGCCTGGGTGTTCGTAATTTCACGATTGCCATGGAAATGTCACTTGACGTTTGCTTATAAAAATCATCGTCTTTGTGAATTAAACGATTTCCGTTGAAAAAGATAATACACCGTCCATTAAATCGATTGTCGTAAAATCAAAACAAACGTTGGTAGGTGTAAAATCCAACTCCAGTAAAGCCTATTATAAAGAATATGAAAAGTTGTTTCCATTGATGAATAGGAAGTTACTTACGAATACAGTCTTAAATGCATCCATAATGCTGGCATATATGAAGGAAATGTCAAAGGTATTTAAATCTTCTATCTTTTGGAGCATTCATTCAAAACTTTAAAGCAATGCTGCGATTAAAAAGTGGAACAGATTTGGAAGCATGCCCTAAATTACGCGCGTTTGTGAAAGCTTCAACCAAAGGATAGGTACAAAAGCCAAAGAAATGTTCTGCATTTACAGAAAGCGACCTAGGAGGATTTTTTATTTCATCCAGATGACAGTTTCAAAAGTCATACTTGAAGTATCGTTACTTAGCAACTTTAAAGCACGTGTGTTTTAAAGGCCCTTTTTCGCACGCATTTGAGTGTTTAAAACGGAGATTGTGTTTCAGGTATAATAAAATAGTTATTTATATAACAAGAGCGCGAAGTTCAATTTCGCGCATTGAGACTGAAGGTATTTTGACGAGGCGAAGCCGAGTTAAAATATCAGTCAAATGCGCGAATTAACTTCGCGCTAGCGTTATATACAATATTTTTTCTACAACTGAACCGATTGTTAATTAAATTTGCTGTTTAAGTTCAACTTTGTCCCGCGCGCGAAATACTTTTTTTTCACTGTTGACGATTTCGCGCACGTTGTCAAGAGCAACCTTACTTATTAATTAACCGATTAAAAATCTAGTACTTCGCGGTTCGAAATCCGTCAGAAAATGACAGGTTTTTTTGACAGTTGTAGAAAAAATATTTTATCTCTACCATATGATAAATCCATGGTTCATTCTCTTGGTCCAAATACGCATACACACACACACACACACCCCTGGAATACGAAACAAAATTTTAATTCAACCAAAGGAAATTAAATGCAATTCTCAACCAATGAAACCAAATAATTCAAACCCTGAAGTACAAATCTGTTCATGGAAATAATTCTCATGGATTGAACCCTTTAGGAAAAATTAAAATTACTCACTTCAAACAAAATCAATATACAAACTCCTCAAAATATCCGACCATTATTTTATACAATTAAACAAAAATTAAAATAACCTACAGTTATTATTGTGGGTGACATTCCTTTCTGCTGTGGATTGATCTGATCTCTCCTTGGAAAAATTAGTTTTTCAGTTAAATATCGAAATAAATCGCTCTTGTGCGGTACAGCTAAACTGCACCACCCCTGTACGTTATTTTCGTGATGAATGCCAATTTTGATGGAAGGAAAATTGGTATAAATGGCAAATCCAAATCAATCAGTTTCAAAATTCCAGAAAGTAATACTCGAGATCGTTGTTATTTATGCAGAGATAAAATTCCACTTTTCTACTGTATTGATATTGGCTAATTTATTACTAGGTTTTGATGCGATGAAGTTGCACCATAGTTATTTGTACAACTAGTTTTGAAAGTGATACTTTTTTTCATGAATTTGCAGTTTCATGCAAATGCATGGAAAAAAGACACTTTCAACACGTGTTGTACACGAAATTTTTTTCATAGTGATCCATAATAAACCGCAATTGAATAATTTTATTGACATTCGCGATTTACTGTCACTCAAAAATGGAAAATAGACAGGACTAAACTCCATGGAAACGCATAGTAAAAATCGTGAAAAAAGTACCACTTTCCATACAGTTTTTCGTTAAAAAAAGTCCGATAATTTCATCACTATGTAAAAAATTAATTATCTTTAACATCTTTACCGTATGCCGTTATACACAGAGGTTTTATTCTGGTTCTCGAGATGTAAAACTGTAACTTCCGAATCAATTGATTTTACTTTCACTTAAGTACCTATATTAATATGAACTTTGCACTAAGTTCAAACGACCATACTATGATCAGACCGCTAAAAAAGTACAGTAGCGGCCAAAAGTTTATCATAATTTGATTTTTTCATTGTAATACTAGGATTTACTACGGTTGGCAATAAAATATTATTATATTCTTAAGAGTGATATGAAAAACAATTCGAGTCAGTCAGATATTACTTGTTGTAGGGGTGTTTCATTTTTTTAAAATTATTTATTAACATCTGGCAATTCTATGGTAATAGTACCATGAAAAGTAATTGCCGAAAAACTATATTATGTGATAAACTTTTGGCCGCTGCTGTAACTAGGAATTTGTCACCAACCCAAATCTTAGGAGTTCTCGCTACTTAATATGTTTTTAACCGCTGATTCTTTACTATTATTATTTGTATAAAATTCACTCAATAGAATGCAAGTTCCAGTTCTTGAAATCGAACCACGAATACATACGCGCAATAAAATCTCTCGTACAAAAAAAGGTCTGCTTTTATAACTTCTCTAACAATCCAATTTTAACGCACTAAAAATGGTGCACAATGGTTCGCGAAAAACAATTTATAATAAATTTTTAGCAGTAAAAAACTCAGGCACAAACAGTGTACGCGATTTCCTCTTCGAAATTAATTTTTAACGCAACCAAATAGTAAATAGTACGTTTTGACTCACCAACTCTAGCACGAATCTAATCTAATCCCCTATCATTATTTTGCAATGGTGTGCGGACAAATTGCGCCCGGATAATTCACGTACGGACAATTCGCTCCCAGATTCCAGAACAATTCAATCCCAAGACAATTCACGCCCGGATAATTCGATCCTGGACAATTCTCTCCCAGGACAATTTACCCCCATAAAATTCGCATTGCTCCCGTAGAATTCTGTAACGGTGTTAGTTGGTATTTTTAATAATTTTTAAGGCTTATTGCCAAACGAGTGGTTGGTATTGAATGTCCGGGTACGAAAGCGTAGAAGGGACAAGGCAGTTCAAATTATGTAATCCCGAGATATAAGTCGGGATTATACGTAATCCCTCGCGTAATCCCGAGATGTAAGTGAGGATTATACTTAATCCCGAGATATAAGTCGGGATTATACTTAATCCCGAGATATAAGTCGAGATTATACATAATCTCGAGATGTAAGTGAGGCTTATACTTAATCCCGAGATATTAGCCGGGATCATACGTAATCTCGAGATGTAAGTCGGGATTATACTTAATCCCGAGAGATATAAGTCGGGATTATACGTAATCTCGAAATGTAAGTGAGGATTATACTTAATCCCGGGATATAAGTCGGGATTATACTTAATCTCGAGAATTAACCCCGAGATATAAGTCGGGATTATACGTAATCTTGAGATGTAAGTACTTATATCTCGGGATTAAGTATAATCCTCACTTACATCTCGGGATTACGCGAGGGATTACGTATAATCCCGACTTATATATCTCGGGATTACATAATTTGAACTACCTTGTCCGTTCTACGCTTTCGCATGCGGGAGCCAATTTTCTGGTCGCGGATTGTACTACAACATTCTCCCTTATTTCTTCATTAGAATTTTATTTTCTTGTACATTTTCTCTATTTCACTATCTTCTATTCCCTCCCATTTCTGAATCCATCACCTTACTAATGAAATTAATGCAATTACACCGCATTCCAATTTACCCTGAGCTACTTCCTTGAGGGAAAACACTTTAGTGATTAAAACGTGACGTACCTTTTCAATTTAAGGAAGCTCTCTGAGCCAATGAACCAATGATGTACAATTTAGCATTTATGTAGCCAATGGATTTTAGCTCATTTACGAAAGAAAGTTGCAGTATTATTAGTGTCCATTTGCCCGCCTTCGCGTCGTTTTCGTCTAAGTTAGATGGATCTTCGTCAAATGGTTGCCTTAGGATTGGTCCATCTCCAGTTTTATTTGATTGTACCGGCGATTATCAAATTCCCAAAAGTCTCGAAAAATGTGTTGATGTATACTGTACCTACCCCCTGTTGTACAGAAACTGTTGGTATACACATTATTTGGTCCATTAAAACTTTCTTAGGGTGTCGTAAATCTTCGTTCAGTATAAGATCACATCCGGCTTTTATCAAGTGTCATAAATAAAAGATTCGTTTAAATCATCTGTCACAGTTTCAGTGGATTTGTTTTTGTTTGGGAAATTTAAATAAGTGACGTTTTCTTCGTCAGGACTTGAGGGATGAAATACACACATTCATGTAAGTACCTACAATTGATCTCATTATTGAGTATTTATATAAACACATCATCGTGACTTAATTAATAACTTCTCGCTTCTTGTAAACAGTAATGATTCCTGCATTTCGTTAAAAAATGACAAGATAATTTTTGCATAGCGCATTGATTCCCTTTTGCAGCAGTGAACTTCATGTTGAAGTATCAATATCCGTGATCGGGTAAGTAAAGAATGTCTTCGAGAAACGACCCTTGGGCTATACGCCAATTAAGCAGTGTCAGTAGCATTGACAGCAGTACTGGCACGACAGAAATCGATCACAGTTCGTCCAGCTCCAGCGTAAGTTAGAGACTCCCTTCTGTATTTACCCTGGCCCTTAGTTTTCAGTCCATTCTCGTGGAACCAAGTCAACTTCTGACTTACCGATAAGAAATCGAAAATTTAATCATCGCGATTGCAGTAAGCGCAGTAATAAGCTTAGATCGGAGCACTATTATGAAATCAAACCTAGATCGGGGGGTGGTAACCCGAGGCAGCCCTTTGTGTGTTCACTGTATGTCACAACGCACGACTTGGTAAAAGGAAACGCGCGTCTAGATCTGGGCCTCGAGTCGCTCATTTCGAAAACGCGAAAGATAGTCACGGGTCAAATTCGTCTTCAGAAAACACTTTGCGGGCTCACGATCTCCTTTTCCAAAGAGAGTGATGTGGAGAGTGTCTTAAAGTTGCCCTTACAGGATATTTTTCGGGGACCAGTTCAGGTGGCAAGATTTATTACGGGAGAATACAGGTATCGGTCACGAGTACTGATTAAAGATGTACCGTGGTGCATACCGAAGGCTGAACTGGAAAAGGCGCTAAGAAAGCAGGGCATTCGTACGAGTAAGGTGATACGGACCAAAACGCACGTGACGGTCGAGGTACGCAACGCGTTAGAAATGCAGCGGTTGATCGACGAGGGATTGAACTTCTTTAACTGTACGTCCTTCAGTGCGATTCCAGAAAAGTATACGAACCAAGGAGAGTCCGACATTATTCAGTGCTTCAAATGTCAGGGGTTCTGGCACACGTCGACCCATTGTCGGTACGGGCCCCGGTGCGTCAGATGCGGCGAAAATCATAGCGTCGAAACTTGCCCCCATCCCCGTAGTACGCCGATTTGCTGTCATTGCGGTGGTTCTCACCATGCGGCGTACAAACTTTGCCCAGTACGTTTACGACTTGCCAATTTGACTTCTGTTGGATTCCAACTTTCGAAAGGGAACTCGTATCGAAATCATTTGTTTTAGGGGCGCTATTTGCAACAAAACTGGAACGTGTGTAATTGCCCATGATGGTCAATAAACAATATCTGTGTCCTGTATTTTCATTTGCAAGACTGTAATTTAATTATTTATCGCGAACTGCCAACGTATTAAATAACCAATGCTCATACCGCGTCGGTGTTTCATAATCTTTGACATGAAGGGAAAAATTACTTATTTTAAGGTAATTTGGTACGCATTTAGATCTATCTAACCGAAAATTCTTCCATTTTTGAAAAATTCAATGTTTAAAGTGTTTCTAAGATGTTCCATTCTATATTTGCGCATAGGGTTCGGGATTAGTGTTAAAATCTAGGTAAAAATGTTTATATTGTAGACCACAAGTGTTCGTACATAAGCCAATGCATAATCTTAGGTCGCCTTAACCTATCATTCGTATTGAAAATTACATACACTTTATCTGTCATAAGAAATCTAAAGTGCCAAAATACGTATAGGAGACATGCCGCCATATAGCCTTAGGCAAACCAAGAGGCTCCAAAACTCAAAGTTACTAGACATTTTATTACTGGTTTTACTATCTTCGGCCTTTGTTGCAATAAAGGGTTGAAACTTCCCTTCGTGTAACAATGTTTTGAAGTTCTGTACAAAAGAAAATGAATTTTTGCCGTCAGCTAGCCAATTCTTCATCAAATTTTACCTTTTTTTTGTGGTTTTGCTTATTGCAAAGTTTTCCCTTTTCTTCTCACCATAAAAAAGAACAACTCTCGCCATATTAGTGTAGGTATATTGAAAATAAAGTAATTTTCAAATAGTTTCCACATACACCTTAATAATAATAATGCCATTTATTAATCACGTACAGTTATTTTTACGATAAAACATTCTTTACAATACATATATACAATGAACGCAACTAAAAGGGCGAAGTTCAGATGCTAGTGACAAAATTCGCCCATAACCCTGCTCTACCACTTAACCCTTGCCATAATTTTACATCTTAGAATAATTATCAATGAACGTGAAATGATTGAAAAATTATAATTAAAACCATTTATCTTGTACGAGTGCAAAAAAAACCTAAAAGATAACTTTTGTATATTATACTCGACAAATCATTATACAGCTTCGCAATATTATACGTAAAGGACCTTTCGAATAGTGCTGTTTTGTGGAAGGGGGGTGTAGTTTGAATGTAGGGTTCGAGCTAAATTGGATCTTACTATACAAATACCCTGGTGTTTTGCTCCAGATTACTTTGTGAAATAAAACTAGAGAATGTCATTTCCTTCTATTCGCCATATTTAACCATTTCAGATCAGATAATCTATGGGAAATGCGATCATATTTTCTTATTGCGAATATCAGACGCATAAAAGAAATTTGTATTCGTGTATCATAGTAGTTAAAATGAGACAGCCACTATTGAGTCACATAGTTTTTATTTTTTTATTGAGTATGTATCTGTTATCAATTTTAGGTTGGTAAACGCGTTAGATATTATAGAGAACATATGGCGTTTAAATCATAATCCCGAATCAATATATAAATCCAGACTTTTAACACAATCTACGTTTGACAATTGATTGTCTTTGACTTTCACACAAACCTCATGTTTTGCCATATTTCTGGCGTTTATCTTGCCAAATAAAATCGTAGAAGATTTGCAGGCCATGCTCTTCAGATAAATTCACAAGAATTTGACTGTCCTCATTTATATATTTATTTGCAAGTTTCATAGTCAAAGAAATCAAATTGTGTTTGTGTGTCATCAGCATATTGATGAAATTTAGTGTATTTCAGTGATTTTCCAAAATTAGAAGTGTAAATAATAACAACAGCGGTCCGAGTACGGAACCCTGGGGTACCCCTGCAAGAAAATTAGCTAACGACGATTCGTGATCATTTAAAACCGCTTGTTTGGTTCTTTGACTTAAAAATTGTTGTATTTATAAACGGCTATTTTCACTGAACCCGATGTAATGTAAGAGGCTAATTAAAATCTCAATTTCAACTCTGTGAACCATAATCCAACATCTAAATCAGTTCCCATCCTCCTACTCCCATTAAAACTCTCCTCCTACTCCCATGAATAATAATTAATCCTTATAACATAATGCATATTTTACCAGCAATCAAGAAAACGCTTAAAAATTGTGAAAGTAGGCGAAGAAAGTTCCACCCTATCATTTTAGCAAGCAAATATAACCCTTCCACACCCTATTTTATAAGATAAGAATATTGCATAAAAATTGCTCTATAGTACGAGTACCTACCTGCCATTTTCGATTTCAATTAAATTTTCTGGGTTTAAATAAATCAGAGTTGAATCTAGGGGGTTGTAGGGGGTACATTATTTATAGGTTAGGTATTCAATGTGTAAGTTGAAGATAAGGTTGGTATTGAAAAACACGCCCAGGTCCTTAACTGAGGTGACTCTTAGTAAGACCTTTCCAATTCTCTTATAGTTAAACAGTAAGAGATTTTTCGACTTAGTAAAAGTTAAGACCTTACACTTATGGATATTTAGTTTCAGTGTATTTTTGACAGTCACTTACGGATTGGATTTTATTAAAAAGTTGCAGGTCGTCCGCAAATATTTATTTTTTATTTATTTATTTATTTATTTAACCAGAAACCATACAGAATAAAAATTCCAATTACATGGCACTGGGGCTCTGAACAAATATTAGGACTAGGATCTAATTTTATTTATTATTGAATTTAGGGGATCGTGAAAAAAGTCGATATCATTAACTGAGGATAACTTATTTAAAGCGATCAAGATCTTAATAAGTGGGGAAGTTGTGTTGTTAACTACAAAAATAGTATTATTTTGCCTTAGCTTAACAAATGGTACCTTAAGCTTAATTTCTTGAAGTAATTCGGAAGAGTATAACAAGTTGTGTAAAATTTTGAAGACAAAAATTGTGGAGGCAATGTACCGTCGGGTTTCTAACCTCGTTATATCTAAGCCGAAAGTACTATTTAAGTAATTAAGCTGGGTACCGTAAGAGATCAAATGTGGATAATTTTGGGTTGACCTAAAAAAACATTACTCGGATGAACTTTTTCTGCACTTTTTCGATCATGTCTGAGTATTTGAGAGTTTGAGGAGACCAGATACATGCAGCATACTCAAGCTTGGATCTAATAAACGCATTATATAAGGTTAGCATTGTCTGTATATTCGTGAAATTGAGTGTATGCCTGATAACGAAACCAAGAAGTGTGTAACACTTATTTGTTAGGTATTCAATGTGTAAGTTAAAGTTAAGGTTGGTATTGAAAAACACGCCCAGGTCCTTAACGGAGGTGACTCGTAGTAAGACCTTTCCATTCATCTTATCGTCAAAAAGTAAGGGATTTTTCGATCTAGTAATAGTAGTGCTTTTGAGTTTTTTATCACTCTATCTGTATAAACACAGTCCACCTGGGCTCTCTCATCCAAGGCTGCTGCTGTGAGAAATGCGTAAACTGCATTAAATTGGTAATCGTCGTTTTTTGCTTCCACTTTTGTGAATTGGTGTTATTCTGGTGCCTTTCCAAGCGTCAGGAAATGTACACGTTTGCAAAGCTAAATTAAATGGATGTAGTAAGGGGGTTACCTATAAAGATGCGCATCCAGGATGTAGGGTGGGATTACATTTTCGCGCATAGCCGACTTCGGATTCAATTTTTTAATTGCTTCCAGTATCTCGGATTCAATCAAGGCAATTTGGATAACACCAGGTCCGATTCCACGTCATCTTCAAGGCCATCATTCCTCTCAACAGTGTAGACTGACTCGAAGAAGGATGCAAAGGCGTCCGCAATGCTTCTGGGGTCCGTTAACGAGGTGTTTTTGGTTAAAAAAACTCCGTGAAGTTGACTATTTTTCCTCAACGACTTATAGTATAACGTATAGTTCCAGAATTTATTGGAATTCTTCCGCATATCCATTTCAATTTGATTAATGTACTTCTTATGAGCAAAGAGGATCATTCTTTTGAGTTCTTTCCTGGCTTCAATGAAGCCTTCCGATGGGCTCTATAGCCGAAACTTATTTTTCTGTTTGATTTTCTTAATAATGTCTATATTAAACCAAATATGGGCACTCCTATTTCAAACTTTCGGAACACATTAATCGAAAATGTTCATTATTGTTTCATTAAAGTTACTGCATCATCTACCTAGTATGTGAACGTCTTCAGAATAAGAGACTCCTTCCAATTAAATCGCGAAAAAGGACGTACATTTTAAGAAAATCTGCCTTTTTGAAAATTGAAGTTGGTTAATTTGGTAATTCGCTTAGTTGGCCTATGGACTTTGTAGACTATTTCTAGTGCAGGACAAAATGGGTTAATTTTATCCAGTGAGTCGACAGCGGATTTAATTTCCGCGTTTAATGGCCGTTTGCACCGACAAATTTAAGTGGAGCTTAGCTTAAGTGTAGCTTAAAATCCATGGCAACGATTATTGAGACAATGGGTGCCATGGATTTTAAGCTACCCTTAAATTTGTTGGTGCAAACGGCCATAAGTTGGTTAAAATTAGATCAAGGGTAATTCTATTATTGCAGTTTTTAACTGTATTAATGAGTTTTAAGGTGTAAATCGAGGCTATATATTTTTAATTAACTTGCATTTACGTACTAAACGTACTTGTCAATATCATTTCGGTTGAAAGTAGATAACACCATAAGAATGTATGAAGTAGGTATTATTAATTATAAGTTTGACCCATATTTCATTTAGATCACTTTAACATTCCAATTTGTCAGCATTTAAATCGTTTCTATAACCAGATTAAAATTAGTTTAACTCGTTTTCTCCCCGCTTATACGCTTTTTAGTGTCGAATCTGGGAGTCCAGCTTGTTATATACAGTTTAATTATATCTGAAAAAATTTAACCATGGCTAGCACATATACCACCCACACACCTGCGCGATTCTACCCTTTTATGTCTAGGAATATGTACCTATACCAAATTTGGTTCCAATCAGTTCAGCCGTTTAGCCGGAAATGAGAGTAGGTACAGATGGACCGACAATATAGAGATTTTATTTAATTCGGATTCCTGGTGCTTCAAAACGTGTATTTCCGTCTAAAAAGTGGGGGTCAATGCAATATCTCTCTTACTTTTGGGCAGAATAGCGCATGCGCAAGTGTGGGGGTGATATCTGTGCTAGCCACATCAAATTTTTTTAACGTTAAAATTAGTACCTACAAAATAAGCCCATTTATATTCTGGTTCTGGATATTCTGGTTACTTTAATTTTTTATATCGTGGTCATCTTCAACAAATGCATAAGTTCTCCAAATACAATAGAAGGTCATTTGTAGATCTCTCCTCGGATCTCTCTTATGCCTGTATTGCGTATTGCAGGTGGTAAAAAAGATAATAAAATGATAATAATACAGGGTGGGTTTTTTCATTGTCACCATAGATCTCGTAAACCGCACTAGATGCAAAGTAGCTTAAATAGGCAAATTTAAGCACAATTTTATGCTGATTAATTTTCCCTGTCAAAGTTTCTTGTAGCTCTACAAATAGCGAAGTCCTGAACAAAAAACCCAAAAATGTCGTTTTCGAAGAAACGCTAGGAAACTATTAAATCCATTTTTCAACCGAAAACATCTTTCTCCACTTAAAATGGTTGAAGTTTTTCTATCTCTTGTTTTGTTAATTTTTTTTAAGAAATTTTGATTATTTATGAGCATGCTACATTGTGTTATTTTAAGCAACTTTTAAGAGCGGGCAAAGTGGGCCCCAAGAGCGGGCTTGCACTCCTCTGGCTACGGCTCTGTCTGGATTCCTTCGCAATACTAAGTGTAGTCCAGGACTTGATAGGTCTGTCCCGTGTCGATTTTGTATAAATTGCAAGATAATCGTATAATATGCGCCAAATTGTGCAACTTGGAAAACTCTTTGATAGTGCCAAACTTCGCAATGAGATTGAATTTGCTACCAAACTCTTCTGGTGACAATCTTTTGGAAAGTCTATACTAGGACTGGGATTAACAGCCAACTTCTTACTAGAACTCCATGAATCATTAAATACCTAATAAAATTTAAAATACAAAGTGGCAATTATTATAACAGAAGCAAGCAAAAGGAAGTAATTAATCTTTACTTAGTCAACTTAATTTCCAATTACACAAATACTTAATTGACATTATCTAGGTGTCAATTTCACAAAGGCTACATTCGCCCTACTTGTACCACAATTTAAATTTGTACCTTTGCCTCGATTGAAATTTTGGTTGTAACCCCTAGCTGCTCCTCTAGCAAAATTTTGATTGTAACCCCTACTAAAGTAATTTGGATCTCAACCATTAAACCGCTTACTGATATCATGAATCAAATAATCGTCAATCATCGAATGCGTACAATGTAATTGAGTCTAAAAGCTGTTTCGTTACCTCCTCCTTGCAAACTATAGATGCCGTTTTTAAGTTCAAGATTCACTCCCCGATTGAGTCATCCTGATTCCCTATCCCTATTAATTTCCAATATTCCCTAACTGTGATAATTAGGTAGGTACATCAATCTCTTTTATTTGTTTCCTTCCCTGAAACTTACCTTTTAATTCGTCTATTTATAACACTTTTAATTCATCTAATTTCGTATTCACATGCCCTAAATTACGACGCCTATTTTGTTTGTATTTTTTCTATTTTCCCTAAATTCACTAACATTTTCATAGTCGTTTAAAATCCGTCACCGGTTCCATAATTTTACTGGTCTCATTCCTTATTAAAGGTGCTCTGAATGTCATAATCTCCTGGCTCCTAATTATTTCTCTTCATATTTTTTATTTATTTATTTATTATCCTTCTCTTTTCCTGGGCCCCCAACAGGCTTGCGCCCAATTACAGAGTGACCCGCATAATGCTTTTTTTTAGTGCCAACAGTAAAACCACAAGTATAATTAATTACCTACCTATCTTTGTTGGTCTTGTGTCGCGTTTTAGTTTCAAGAGCCCGACGAATGGCACATTTTGTCCAAGTATTAAAATAATTTCCATTTCCCAAAAGTGCGCTCTAGTAGTTCATTCTGGCAGGTACACCATTTGGTAAACTTTAAATAGAGATATTTCAATTTAAATAAACAAAAAAATACATGACTTTTATTTAACTATGTCTTCTAGGACAACTCGATTTACAAATGATCGCTCAGTTTTTGATTATAATTATAATAATTTGCTTACATGCTTACCTAGTTACTAACATCTTATATATTATTAAATAATATACAAGATGTTAGTAACAGACAATTTTTTTTGCGGGCACCAAAAAAATAAGGCAGTGTACAACCTTCCTTTTTTACCAAAAATCGACTGCACCAAAATTTCTCGGGAAAACACTTTTTCTTATTAATTTTGGTGCGTAGAATCCAAAACAATTCGTACTTTTTCGATCAGACTTCTCAATCAAAAGTTATAGACTAGAAACCAATTTCGAAAGAAAATTCAAAGGGCTGTAACTTTTGAACTAGTACGTATACAAAAAATATTCAAACTTAACAAAACATTTGTATCACAAGGGTAACCAAACTAATAAAATTAAGTAGGTCTTTGAATATTCCCAAAATCAGTTTAATTGTTTTCACTTTTATTTAATTTTCTCGATAAGAATAAATGGAGTTTTGTTATTTCTTAATTATTCATTACCAACCTTGATCAATTACTAAATTTTACTACTTACCTATAAGATTCACTTTTAGGTTCAATATTTACGTTACATTTTTTCATATACCTAATTAAAAAAAACAATTATTGCCAACATGTAAATTAGTTTGATGAATAAGGTATAGGATTGCATGGGCAACTTTGTTAAGTTATTAAAAATATGGATTAAGTTAACAAAAATAAAATATTAAGCTGGAGGTGATTGATCTATTTGGCTCTTGCCCATGTATTGAGGTACCTAGTTTGGTAATCATAAAATAAAAGCAACACTTAATAAAATATACTACATTCTTTTGCTAACACTTTACAAGAAACAAAATTAATACGTTGATACTCAACACTATGCCACCAGTGAGTACAAATCACAGCGCTTGTTGTATAGTAATATTTGGATAGTGCTGCCTCCAAAGGACAACCTAAAACCAAATTGATTAAGTAGCGATTCTCTGCAATATCAACAAACCTGCTCGGGTTTTATTAAATCACAAAAACTTATGTCTAATAGTCGCAAGTTGGGTAATGAAGACAAAATTCTCTCACAAATATCCACAGATATATTCTTCATCCCTAAAAGATCCAATTCCCTAATCTCTTTACATGATCGAATTATGGGCAATAGCAGTTGATCATTAACACCTCTCCAACCACACAAAATTAATCTACAAAGACCTAAAATTAACTGGACCATTAACGGCACGACAAACCTTCGCAAGTGTTTGCAATTTGACGCTATTCGCTCAAGACTGTTACCGGGATCGTTTAAAAGCAGACACCAACCAAGGTCTAGCTCCCTTAGAGACGAGCACCGCGCCAGGAATTTAACACCGTCCGAAGTGATCGAATGTGTCTTCCAGGAGCTCCACATAACCAGATTGGGATTGAAAACGGATATTACTTCAGTAACCTCGTCGAGCCTTTCGAGCAACTCACACAAATCTGAAATGAGACATTACCCAGCCGAAACAATACGCGCAATTATTACCAAGGTTTAAATACTTCAGGTCGCGATTAGCTCTTAAAATTTTAATTAAATACACATCAGATATGTTGGAGCAATACAGATCTAAGGCAGTCAGTTTACTCAAATTTGACAGTGCTTCGTACTCATTCATGTTACATTTACAATTGCGTAGACGTAAATCTGAAAAAAAAATGAGAAGTATGGTAATCGTAACATGGGCACGCAAACCGGTGAGCTCTCCATATTTCGCGAGGTAGCCCAATGACGAAGAGTGACTGAAGCAGTGACCCAAAGAGAGGTGCGTAATGTTCGGGCAACACTTTTCCAAAAATCTACGATAAGGATGTTAAAGTTTTCTGTCACTGTGAGACTTACTCCATGAAAACTGGCTCAGTAATCTGTTTCTCAATGTCGCACCACGAGATGTCTAGTTTCTTTACGTTTCGGCACTTGGTGATGAAGTGCTTCATTACGATCTCATCCACTCTGTTCCAATATCTCTTCAATAAAAAATGTTACTTACATACTGATGGTAAACTATAATAATTAGGCCAGTGAATTCATACATCAAGGATCGCAAACTCGAGCTGCCCTTCTAAGCAAAAAGGAATGTTGCAACTTTGATTTGTGCTCTATCGTCTTCATTCCGTCTTTTTCCAGTTATAAGCCTGATTATTGTGAATTAGGGGATCGCTGTACGAGTTTCTAGATTATTTTTACACACGATTTAGTGGAAGTACACGAGAAATGGTGTTTGAATAACTTCTGATTGCCATCACACGCAAAATTTCATCAAACGTCGACGTTCATTTTAAGCAACTTTTAAAGAATACATTTTTTTTCTAAGATCACGACTCAACGGTTTGGTTCAAATTTTGGATCTGTATATTAGGCATATGGCAACACAACATTTCTATTACACTATTCGACGCTTGTTCTGTGTACAACCTACAAAAATTATGGTAGGTTTTATTACAAAAAAAAGGCAGAAAAAAATGTTCAAGTTAAAAAACTTTAATTGTTTTTGGCAAAACAGTTATTTTGATTTCGTTAAAGTTCTGGCAGTGTTTATTAGACGCAAAACGGCCAAACACTTACTTTTTATATCTAGTTTGAGTTAGGTAACTCTTCTGTCAAGAATTTCGCACCTAATTTTCGTTTTCACTATGGGAATCTCGTAATCCGGAAGAGAAAGTCGCTAATTAATTTTATTTTTTTATTTTTTATTTTATTGCCTTTATTGTATAGTGGGCGGAGTGTTAGCAATTTGCTACTCTTCACACTCAACCCACTATACAATCACAAACAGCCATGCCTTATCTGGGATTCGAACCCAGGACCCTTGTAGCCAAAGTTAGAGCTACTAACGTAAGCTCATCTGAGTTACGCAGGTCTTTTTCCTTTCAAAATTTCTTGTAACTCCACAAATTGCGAAGTTCTGGCCAAAAAACCGAAAATCGAAAATGCGCGTTCATTCATTTATATTCAAAGTGCAAAAAATAATTTTAACAAACCCTTAATGATTTTTTCTCATCTTTCTACATCAACTTTCTTATTTCTTATGGATTTTAACTTCGCTAGATAAAGTAAAAAATTGCAAAAACGAAGATACCAAATACTTAGTATTTCATTCGGAAATTAATCTTGAATTTTTGCGTTCCAGTTTACAATGTATTTCTTATAGCAATCCATGGCTTGCCTAAAATTATTTAACATTTTTGTTTATTGTCTGGAATAGTGTCCATCAATACGGTCATCTAGGTAATTATGACCATAAGAAATACAGTAATAAATAACAATAAGTAATAAATAATTGGTGTTTGTATAACAAACGTTATTTACACAAGTCAAGAAGATAAACAAATAACACAAAGCATATAGAAAAAGGTTGACATGACAACAAACTCTATTTAAGTTATTATAAAAATCAAAAATCAAAATTGTAAACTTAGTTCAATGCAAAAATTCCAGATTAATTTCCGAATGAAATACAAAGTACCTAGGTATTTGGTATCTCCGATTTTGTAATTTTCTCTGTCTCGTGTAAAAATCCAATATGGCGTCCATAAGGAATAAGAAATTTGATATGATTGACTTGAAACCCACAAGTCATAAAAATTTGAATTTAGCACATGTTTCGTTTTTTTTGCCATAACTCCACTATTTCTAAAGACAGAAGAACCTTTGAAAGGGAAAATTAATCAGTATAGAAGAAGAATAAGCTCACGGAGTCGCGTTGAAATTAAAATATTACCTTCGAGTCGTAGCCGCAGCTGTTTCCGAGCTCAGGAAGGGTACTGTCTGCCAAAATCTTTAATCAGATAAAACACAAAAACAAAAAAGTTGCCGTGGCTAGCACAGATACCACCTACACACCTACTTGAATCTGCCCTTTTATTTCGAAGAATATGTGTACCAAATTTGGTTCCCATCCATTCAGCCGTTTAGCGGAAATGAGTACAGACGAACTGACAGGCCGACCGATATCATCGAGATTTTGTTTCATTCGGATTCCTGCTGTTTCAAAACGTGTATTTCCGTCAAAAGTGGGGGGCCATTTTTTACCCCAATGCAATACCCCCCTTACTACCGTAATCAACACCTAATGGAAAGGAATAACTCGAATTACTGTAAACTAGCAATAGCAAAATTTTGATCGACAACCTGAAACCACGCCCACTCAATAATAAAGGCAAAAATCAAATAAAATACACGGGCAAATGTGGAGACATTTGTTGAAAACGTCAAGATAAGCACTTTACAAAGTCATCGTGGTTGTTGTCAAAACCCTAGGGTTCTTGCCTGAACTATTATCACTGAAGGTTATCGTGGTTGTTGTCAGGAGTCAACCAATAGGAAGCCAGGATTCTCCCTTTTGTTTGACATTGCTTTAGTGATCATGTGCATCCCTCAAAATTGATAATCAATATCTCCTTGGGCTATGCCCGTCGTTAACCTATCAATAAAAAAAGCCTCCATATAATGAGGACCTAGACGCAGATCTCAAGAATGCCCCAATGTCCCCAAAATCGCTTTAGTTCAGGAAAGAATCACATGATCCTCAGTGGGTTTTTAGTTTAGCTTAAGACAACAACCACGATGATCTTCAGCAAAGATAATACTACACCTTTGCCTTAGGCGAGTTTAATATAATTCCTGCGCTAAATCCTTTATATGCCCCCAATAATCCCTTCGACATTGAAAGCAGCGTACATAACTCGCTTGCAGGTTTGATCCTCGGCGATATTAGTTCAGGGAAGAACCCTACCGTTTCGTTTAGACAACAACTACGATGACCTTCAGTGACTTTTGAGTTTAGACAAGAACCTACTCAAATCAGACAACAACCACAATGACCTTTCAGTGACATTAGCTCAGGAAAAAGCGCTAGTTAGTTAACCATGATGACTTTCAGTTAGTTTAGACAAGAACCAAGCTTAGACTTGGCGCGTGCACAGATTTCAAGGTCAAAGTGTTCAATATGCCGCCATAAACAGAAAGTCAAAAGACGTCAAAACCGGAAACCTAGAGGTCTATATGTGTCAAACCACTCATTTTCAAATAAAATACGTATCAAGCTTACTTCTAACTACGTTATAATTGTAGGCCCGAGTGCCATCTTGCTGGTACCACACTGTAACGTAAATTTAATTACGTCGTTTATTTATTTACAAATAATTAACAATAAATTTATAACAGGTTTGAAATGAATTGATTTACAACAGTACAATACTATTTATCACTTACGAATAGACAATTTATCACAGCGCGAATTATTTATTACTTCGGCGTCGTAATTGGAACTGAACTGAATCATAATTCGATTTGCTTATATTGTCGAAACGTTGCCGGATACTTCCGAGATTTTCTAGAATGTTTATTTCTCGAAAAGATTACGCACATCCGCCTTCGTTCTTTATCGCCGATGACTAATTTTTCATGGCACCTCGATGTCTATGGAAAGTTCCGGAATGTTCATTACAATACTTTCATCCACTGTTGAAGAGGAAAATGGCAAATTGTCAAGTGCCTCGTCCACAGCTGTGTTCAAAATTTCATCTATTATTGGATTTTTAATATGCGTACAACTCTTCCATTACTGACTGACAGCGTACAGCCGAAACTGGGTCCGTTAACTTGGCCCCCCACTGAGAGATTTGATAGTCGTATTATTTTGAAATGAATGCGCTCGTTATGCGCTCATATGCGCCACCGATAATAACTCTTGCGCCATTATCGTTTTTTAGAAATCCGAAAAAACATTTAGGGGGGCCAAGTGAACGTAGCCCCCCCCCCCCCCAGTACGTATTTTGTCCTTGTAACTAGGTCACCTGATACATTTGGTTATGCGCTCAATTGCGCCACTTGAATTAAAGCTAGCGCCATTACGGTTAAGCCGTGACAAATTTTCAAAAAGTGGGGGGGCCAACTTAACGTTTTTAAAAGTTACTTTTTTTTAACATCTTTTCATACGAAATTGTACTCTCAGGTATGCGCTGAAATGCGCCGTAAAAAGATATCTTTGCGCCATTATTGTTTTTTGGATATCCTTAAATATATTTGGGGGGGGGGCCAAGTGAACGGAATCCCCCATAACGCATTTTGCTACCGGTATTTGTGCCACTTGATACATCTGGTTATGAGCTCAATTGCGCCACTTGAATTAAAGCTAGCGCCATTACGGTTAAGCCATAAAAATTTTTAAAAAGTGGGGGGGGGCTAACTTAACGTTTTCAAAAGTTACGTTTTTTAACATGTTTTTTCTACTACATCGTACCTTTCATCATGCGCTAAAATGCGCCGTAAACAAAAATCTTAGCGCCATTATAGTGTTTCAGAAACACTATACAGGGTGTTTTTTTGGGAGCATTAGTTAAAAGATTCTGGGAAAGTAAAATAGGTAGGTTTTTAAAAATTTGTATTTAGGAGTTACTCCGAAGGCCGAATCGATGTAAAATATTTTCAAAATGTACGCACTTCCGGAAATAACTTTTGAAAACGCTAAGTTAGACCCTCCACTTTTTAAAATTTTTTTATGGCTTAACCGTAATGGCGCTAGCTTTAATTCAAGTGGCGCAATTGAGCTCATAACCAGATGTATAAAGTGGCACAAATACCGGTAGCAAAATGCGTTATGGGGGATTCCGTTCACTTGCCCCCCCCCCCCCAAATATATTTAAGGATAACCAAAAAACAATAATGGCGCAAAGATATCTTTTTACGGCGCATTTCAGCGCATACCTGAGAGTACAATTTCGTATGAAAAGATGTTAAAAAAAGTAATTTTTAAGAACGTTAAGTTGGCCCCCCACTTTTTGAAAATTTTTCACGGCTTAACCGTAATGGCGCTAGCTTTAATTCAAGTGGCGCAATTGAGCGCATAACCAAATGTATCAGGTGACCTAGTTACAAGGGACAAAATACGTACTGGGGGGGGGGGGGGCTACGTTCACTTGCCCCCCCCAAATGTTTTTTCGGATTTCTAAAAAACGATAATGGCGCAAGAGTTATTATCGGTGGCGCATATGAGCGCATAACGAGCGCATTCATTTCAAAATAATACGACTATGAAATCTCTCAGTGGGGGGGCCAAGTTAACGGACCCGCCATAACTACTGACTGGGAGTAGAAAGCTGAAATTTGGCATGTAGATTCCTTGGAGATTGAAGGGAGCCCCAAGATTTTCCCAAATTTGTACGAGAACCGGAAAAACGGGATATTACGTTTTCAAGTCGAATCTGCGTACTTCCCGAAATTCCCACGGGAACGAGAAAAAGTTGAATTAAAACAGAGGGTAATGCTCGTTTTACATATTATAGGTAATAATCTAATAAGTGAATATGGTGGATAATAAAGCACATTTTCCACATGTTGGAAGGCGCTATTATGACCTCTTTCCCCGTCCACCCTACTCCCACAGTTTTAAGATATTTAGTTTCTTCCTTTGGCATTCGATAGCTTACAGTTCTGGCACCTGAACCAATAAAAATCTTGATGATTAATAGGCGCATGCTCAGACCGCGCAATTCCAAATTTTTATTTATATTTTTTTGAAATTTTAACCACAGATGCTTCCAGTAAAGGCAAGCATATCGCATATTGTAAAAATCAGATGTGCACAATCCCAATTTTCATATTTATGTTTCTACTAAAGAAAAACATAGCGCACAGAGCTAAAGCCTTTTGGAAAATACTGATGAATGCAAGTAAACCCTTTTTCATTTTTTCAAAATATTACCAAATTTTGAAAAGCTGTATCTTCAAATCCAATTGGCCTATATAGAAATATGTGGTTGTTTAAATTATTACAAAACTAATACCACAGACAAAATACTGACGAAGGTGGTGATAGTGGTCCTTGTTTATTGTGTGTTGCTAGTCGTATCTCACATAGGGAATCTGTCCCAGGTTCATCTATAGAACAATTTACCACAAAGTTAGATACCTCGGGAACAATTATAGGCGTCGATACATATCTTTAGTATGTGTTAGGGGTATATTTCTCAAATTGCATATTTTAAATGGTACGTATATGACGAATCTAGCTATTATCTGGTTTTTGGATATGCAGACTCATATGTAAATGACTTGTGGAGTTTCTAATAGATATCTACCAAAACCAGGTGCCAAATTCTTGACAGAACAGTTTCTTAGCTAAAAATGGTAGATAGTAGATACCCCACTAGTTTGTGAACTTTGCCCTTTTTGTGTATAACTCCACTGGCCTTAAAACTTACTTTCAAACTAATTTCCCGATAAAGAGTAGGGTCAAAAGTGATGGAGTGCCATCGTTTATTAACTTGCGCACACCGACACAAAGACTTCAAATCCAAATACTGGAAAATGTGCACCATCACCTCAAACTGTAATAACACAGTTATGCTGCTCGTGACAGTAATAGTCTTACAGGTAAACTTGCAAACAAGTCAAGACCATCCCCTCCTGAATGAATTGGGGTACATTTATTAACATCACACTCACAACCATCTAAACAATCAAAAAGACCTTTCTGTAACAGCTCACCCTGCAGTAATGATTTAGGTTGATACCCAGTTAACAGAACTGCATCCAACGATGTATAATAACTTAACATGCTCTGATTAAACTCGATACGAATCTCGCTACAAGAATCCAATGTAAAATGTGTTCTACTCCAAAAAAAACTTACTTTATCAGTTCCTTAACTTGTCTAATGGGCGGTGAAAACCGTCTAGAGCTAGGTAAGCAAAGCTGAGGTGCACCCTGCCATAACAGCACCCATGGATTGCCCATTTTATGACCCCAAATCCGTACAACAGCCCCCGGATTGTAAGTCTCATAAATACAGATACTTTCAGGAAACACACCGTGCTTAAATCTACATAGATAACTTAAGAATCAATTCAACAGCCGTCACCAGACCTAACAGTTACGAAATCTTCAGACGGTATAGGATCGACGTCTTGTGGCATATAGGCAGGTTGAGCTGCCTCGCTCTGATTCCACCAGCTTCCGTAGGACCGCTGCAAAGCTCCCGTTTAGTATTAACAATATTAATAGGTAAACTTACGAGAGTGTAGCTATTTGGGTCGTCCCCGTAGTTGGGATACTTGGAAGGTTTGCCCGTTAAGTTTTCCGGTGCGTAAAGAATGCTCGAAATACTGTTGTAACGTGACGAGTAGCTTGTAACATTTTCAACAAATTGCTCTAAGAAGATCATGCCACTGTAAATGAGTTCTAGGCTTGATTTTTTTGGTCCCTCGTTTAAATTGCTCATTTTTGTTGATTTAGAGGTTGAAGTTTAAAAGTAAGGTTAGAAAATGTGGGTTCGTATCTTAAATATCCAGTGGCGGCGACTGTGTTATGGGATACAAAAATTTAATTTGATTGGCATAGAAAGTTGCTCTGATTTAAATCGTGATTTTAATCGCAACTTAAATCAACAGATTTTAAAAGATGATTGTTTTAATAATATGTTAATAATAGTCCTAGTGCTGTTCGATCTTATACCTTCCTCTTCATTACTACGTACACTCATCTCTCTTCCTTGACATCGTAAATCATCTTCATCTTACTTCCTTCCTTCTTTTACTTACACCAAACACTACATGATCCAACCAATTTATCTCTTTCTTTTGTAATTGGTGTCCATGAGTGATTTGCTTTCTCCAACTCCTTCCAGCACTTCCTCGTGTCAATTAATCTTCCAAACCTTTCTCCATATCCACATATCCACATTTCCAAAGCTTCTATTCTTTCTTCGTCCTTCATCACATGTTGTCAATGCTTCACAACCATAAATGGCATTAGCACTTTTGCTAATGTCTCTCCCTTAATTTGATATCCAGTTTGCTTTCGATCTAAGTACATCCTGTACACCTTTCTGTATATGCTTGTTTTTCCATTTCAGTAGATCCAGCTTCTCTCCTCTAACGAAAACACTACATCTTCTTCTTCACCTTTAAGTACTCATTTTGGTGTTAATTTATCTTCAAGCCGTTCATATTTACTTTCCATCTTATCAGGTTGTTGCAACATTTCTTTCAGTTTCTGCGATATGTTGTCAGCAAATTGATTCAGAGGCTATACTTCCAACGCTAACTCTCATAGTTCCATCCGAGCATTCTCCTATCATTTGTTTGGCACACTTACAACTTGTCAGCACTTCTTTTTATATCTAAGAATATGTGCACCAAATTTGGTTTAAATCGGTTTAGTCGGAAAGGAGAGTACAGACAGACCGACCGATCGTCATCATTTTGTTTGATTCCCATTCTTGTTGAAACCAACAGTTTCTCACTGATTACTAACGATTTCTAATCGTTTTTGAAACACCCCGTCATCCGAACCAAACCTTTTTCTAATGCGTTCTTTATGTAATATTTAGAGTACGATTGCGTGCGTTGAACATTCCCATAATAACTCAGTAGATTTTCTATTTGACACTTTAATTTAACCGCTGAGTTTTCTGCCCATAAGGCAAACATTGATAACAGTTCTTTTGAGACAGAACATGTACCTAATTGTTAAAGGGGTTGTTGAAAACTCATCATTATTAGGTACTGTTTATAAATAGTTATTAGTTAGCATACAAAACCATGAGCACTTAACACTTTGGAGACCATTTTCTAAATTGTTAATAAACTTCGTAGGTAGTAAATAGTTCACCCCGTTCTTATATTCTACGGTAGCTTTTAGCCAAATAAGATGGTACGTTTCTGAATAGTTGGGACAAAACGGTAATTTTGACGTTTCCCGGGATTTTAAAGTCTTGTTTTTTTAAGACGACTATCAATCACGAGCTTGTTATAAAAATGGCTATTTGGAGTGGTTTCAGTTTCTCCTAGGAATTAGTTAATTTTCGTACATTTCGTTTTTCATCGTATGGAAAACCAAATGGAAAAAACAATACATCTTCTGGCATCTAAAAAATAAAAATAGTTGATCATCACTACGCATTTATGAAACCGCATTTATTCGTAGTGAACAGTTTCAACAAATTAATTTCCTAAAATAGAGCTACCTTAGAATTAACATGTTACAGATATACAGTGTGATGGATTTTGCGTGTCCAAGCGTATATTTCTTTTATTATTTTAGATAGCAAAAAAGTGTAAGAAACAAAAATACTCTACCTTCAATTACTGAGAACGCTAGGTACGTATTAAAAAAAACAAGTGATATAAAAACAAAAGAGCATCAAAAACAAATTCATTTTTTGTAATAGAAAGGTTACCTACTTTTTCCTTTAATATTCTTAAAGAGCTTGAAATTCTCTTTACACGGATATCAAATAAGTATCTTATAATTATCATCTTACAAATTAAATCTACAGTGATGTGTTTAGAACCAATCGCAGTAGCTGTGAAATTTTAAACAGCTGAAAAGCAGTTACAGAAATAATTATAAGTTGTATATTGTTCACTAAACTGATTTTGTGACATATACATGACAAGTGGAAAACTCTCTTTTGTTTTTTTTTAAATTTCCACAGTTACTCGATTGGTTTTAAAAACGTTACATTTTTGATATCATTGTAAAGAGAATTTCAAGCTCTTTAAGAATATTACAGAACAAAGTAACCGTTCTATTAAAAAAAATTTATTTGTTTTCTGATGTTTTTTTGTTTTTATATCACTTGTTTTTTTGAATATGTAGCTTTATCAGAAATTGAAAGTAGAGTATTTTTTCGTTTTACACTATTTTGCTATCTCCAATAATAAAAAAATATACGCTTGGAGCTTGGACACGCAAAATCAATCACACTGTATGTGAGGGAACAGTATCTTCCATTGAAATAACAACTCGTAAAACAGTTATATACAAAAAACATATTGATTAAGGCGCGTTCTCACGAGTCAAGTTTAGTTGACCAATTTTAGTTGATCAACAAAAGTTGAATGAAAACTGTAGTGAGAACCTTTCATTCAATCGAGTTGATCAACTTTGTAATTGATCAAGAAAAGTTTGACCCAAGCAAACTTTTATCGTTCCAGTGATGAATCATCACGAATTGTTTTCAAACTGAAACTTGTATTGAAACGTCTGAATTAGTAATTACGCAGTCAACTTTTGTTGACTGTGTTTAGGCTATTAACCATTAAAAAATAGTGGAAAACAATATGAGCCTCAAGTGGTCTGAAAGTATTATGATGAAATTTTTGTAAATGAATCCCCTGTAGCTAAATATCTTAAAGTAACTTTACTTGCAGCTTTAATCTAGGTCGGATTGGTCGCCTATTGCAGCCACTTTCTCTGTCCGTCCGTCTGCCCGAGGCCTTAACTACTCCTACAGTTTTCAAGATACTTAGTTCGTTCTTTTTGCATTCGGTAGCGTATCGCTTTGGCACATGAGTCAAGGAAAATCTTGACATTTGAACTGCGCATGCGCAGGCTACGCAATGTTAACTTTTTTAATTATTAATATATTTTGTTGAAATTTTAATCACAGATACCTACTTGTAGTAAAGGCAAATATATCGCATATAGTAAAAATCAGATGTGCGCATGCGCAAACTGCGCAATGTCACCTTTCTTATTTATGGAGATATTTCTTTAAAATTTTAACCAAAGATGCTTATAGTAAGCAAACGTATTGCATTTTGTAAATATCAGATTAATAAGCGCATGCGCAAGACGCGTAATATCAACTGCGCAGTAAGTGTCAACTTCCTTATTTATGAAGATATTTCTTTAAAATTTTAACCATATATGCCTCTAGTAATGAAAAACATAGCGCACATAGGTATGGCCTTTGGGGAAGTATTGATCAATTTATGGAAAATGCGCTGAAGTTACTCGTCTTAGGGCGAAAGCCTTTTTACTTGTTTATGACATCCTACACTTTTGACAGCAGCTCCTCAAATTTTTCTTCGGACATCCTTAAATGATTTCTATACCCTTCTTTATCCTCTAATGCTAGCTCCTTCAACAATGTTTCTGATGCCCCCCATCTATTTCTTCTTAGAATCCACTGCCTCACCCAAAACCGACGTTTCTTACGCCTTTTGTTCAAATTATTAACAATTCTTTTCAATTCTTCTTTTAACAAAACAGTAATACCTTGAACACATTCACGCACAACCGCATTCGACGCCATTTTTACATTGAACCATTGATTCAGTTTTAATTGAAATATGTGAACAAAATTCAAATTCAAGTTGTATTCAACTTTTGTTGATCAACTAAAATTGGTCAATTAAACTTGACTCGTGAGAACGCGCCTTTAGATTGTATTGAATTCCACACCCCTACTTAAGTAATTGTTGTTTTTTCCGGCAGAAGGAGCAATTTTTTCATCTTATGGGCTTAGAACTCAAACGAAAACACATTGCGAAACGTGTTTAAATATAATTGTCCAGGCTATATGATATTTTTTGACAATCGAGTTAGTTCTCGGTTCAAACTGGGTTTTTCATGCAGGTGCAATGATTAGAAATTGGGGAAAGGGAGCTGAATTTTTCCGCAGACGAAATCCAGGTGATTGAAAGGGGTGAAAAAATAAAAACAACTTTTGTATTACTGCACTATTTTTCGCGACCAGAAAAACCTACTTTTTTCACAAAAATTAGAATAGAAAACGAGAAAAACAGTTTTTCCGGTTTTTTTACAGGTTATGGGAAAATAGTGCAGATTGAATTGAATTGAATATTTTCGCCTAAAGTTAATATTTTTGTCACAAATTGCAAAACACTACTCTCCACCCCTTTTAACCCCCGGGATTTCGCACACGGAAAAATTCAGCTGTTTTAATCCCCAATTTCTAATCATTTTACCTGTCTGAAAAACCCGGTTTGGATCGCAAACTTTTTTTTGTTTAATAAATTATTTTAGAGCTATTTGGCCTGAACTATAATACAAACCAATAGTATCGAAATTCAAGCCTTAATCGCCTTTGTCCTTTTTTATAATGCTACGACTAAAAGTGTTTTCATCATTTCTGCAAAATTTATCAATAAACGGGTAGGTATACGAAAGCGCAGAAGTCATTTAGTACAAAATTATCATCAAAAAACAAAAATTGGGGTACACCTGTAACTGGTATCCCTCTTCGTAGCAGGAAGGTTAAACGACGTTTGATTGAGATTCACTCTGGTGCCAAACAGTTTCTTTTTTCTAGCGCCGTAGGTTTTAGTAATACTTTATTCCCGAAATCGTCATGAAATTTCCTATGTCTACTACACTACAACCTATGTCAAAGAAACATTCACACTAGACTCCAAGAGATCAAAGTCAATTTTATCAGAAATCAATAGCACTTCCAAGTACAGAAGTCCAAAATCGTTTACAAATCCCTGTTAATAATTGTGAAGTGACCGATAAACTACCAAAAGTATAAAAATTTGATTCTCTAATGAATTCCATAAAAAATTCTGTTGGAGCTAATTCTCCTAGATTAATAAGAAGGGATTTTTACAAACTAAGGCAATAGCTAAAGTTAGGTAATAATAATCTTGTAACAAAATTTTCAGTTGCTTTAATCCGCGATAGTATATCCATACTATACATAGTATCTATAGTTCATTATATCATTTTAGTTAAACTATCTTAGTCATTTTCACAACACAATTTACACATGTGCAAGAACAGGACAGTGTATTTTTCGATAGGAACATTTTAGACAATCACATTCAATTTCACGTTTCAAGGGGCAATGCAGAAACCGATGAGGGGTGTTCCTTCATAATTTCCTTAAATTGAGTAAGAAATTATAAGTCATCTTCGGGTGGATCCTTGTAGTTTCTGCATTATTCACACAATGCATGTGGCGATAAAATATTAAATGGTTCGTTTAAAAAGTTTTCAGGCCATTTCGGTTGTCGTAACATTTCTTTCCGACATAATGCTTCATGAAATATGCTAATGCATTACGACTATCATTATTTCCGAATCTTTCTTGGTCCCATCTTCTATGATTTACACAGCCGCAGGTGCAAGAAATGAGCCAGCGATTCAGAATACCGCTTCAGTATTGATATCCCGATATTTACGCCTAACACATTTCGCTGTCAGTTTCTCTCCTGATATTAACTGTTATTTGGGACAGAAGCGTATTATCCACGTTTTCCACGAATCAGTTTACTTCCACGCGTGTACGTTAACCCTTAACTTCTACTTTTAGCGCCACGTGCACCCTTTCAGGCGCCGGCCTTTGTGTACGTCGAACTTGACCGGGAAGTTCTTTGCCACGTTTTCCTATACCAACTACGGTCCTGTATCGTCAATATTGTTCCGGTTTGATTTACTAGGGAAAAGGGAATTGTACCCATATGAACACATCTATTTTTACACACATGCTGGTGGCAGAACGGGTCGCTAATATTTGTCAGTGTGGCGCTAAATTAAAAATTTATAACTCCGCCGATACACCTAAAAAGTGGACCCCGTTTAACACAATTTCAAACTTCGCATGTTCTAATAACACTCGTATAAGATTAGACTTTGAGCTTCCAGACACGTAAATTGAGTAATATGCGAGTTGAAATGTCGAATTACTGCACGACTCCAGACTAACCTTATTCCAGCTATATGCAAACTTTCGGCGATAATTTACCTACCCTTCATTTTTTAACAAGTGTTAATTCTTTATTCCACCCCTTTTAGTTATTACCTACTCTTGTCAACTAAGGACAAGGCTACAAGCATGAGAAAAACAACTAGTTATAACGTTAACATGAGAATTTAATGCTATTTTGTGTCAACCATCTTTTCTCGAGTTTTATTAATAAGGCAAGATTTAAAATATTAACTATAACAATTATAAAAAATGAAAGATGAGTGAAACTAACAACCCCAACGTGCAGGACGGAACATGCGGCTTCCCTTTGAACAGTCATATTCAAAACTAGACGGAGTTCATTATGTTGTAACTCACACTAATAAAATTAGCAAATCTATTAATATTTATATTTATATTTATACCATGGATACCAAATTTTGTACCACTACCTTTTAATCCTTAGGACCAAATTTACAATGGGGTTGCAACTTAACGCCACAACCCCAAGTAGGTATTCAGATTCTTGAAAATTGTTGTACCATAATTTTGTACTCATTTTATACTAATTTGTACCGTAACTAACAAGTTTTGTACCACTACCCTTTAACAACTAGGACAAAATCTACATTGGGGTTGCAACCTAATGCCACAACTCCAAGTATACAGATTTCTATAAATGCTTGCCCCATAATTTTGCACTCATTTTGTACTAATTTGTACCACAAGTAACAAATTTTGTACCAATACCTTTTAAACCACTATCAAATCAATTTTGTAGTTGCAACTTAACGGTACAACGGCCTGCTCAACAAGATGCGTGTAGATAGATTCGTTTTCGAGAAAATTAGAAAAATTTCCGCTCTTTGGCTAGTGTGTAAACCATTTTGGAAGTAAAATCTGAATCAATAAATTAATTTTCACTATCTCAAGACTGTCACAAAGGACTGATAGCAAATTAAATTCTTTCTTTCCCATAGCAACAAATAAAAGTGATATTTTCGTGTGTTTTTGTTTTATATCTGAACAAATTAAGATAGGTCGATTAAATAAATTAAATAAAATTTTTTTTAATTTTCTCGAAAACGAATCGACCGATTTTCAAAAATGAAACGTCAAATTAAAGGACTTCGAAAGACCTTTCAAACAACTCAATACCACTTGTCATTTAACATTTTTAAGGGAATGGCTCTGGGGGGCAAAGGGTGGAAGTTTTTGGTTAAAAAGTTGTCCATCTTAACAAATCTTTTGACGTGTCTCGGCGTTTTTTCCCTTAATTAGTGGTTTTCGATAAATCCTTGGTGGGAAGTTTTCAAATGAACACCCTGTATAGATTTGGTCCTAGCACTCCTAGCGATTAAAAAATAGTGATACAAAGCTTGTTGCTTACGGCACAAATTAGTACAAAATGAGTACAAAATTATGGCATAAAAATTTGTATGAATTTGTATACTCGGGGTTGTACCGTTAAATTGCACCTCCAAAATTGACATGTTACTGGCGGTTAAAAAGTAATGGTACAAAATTTGGTGCTTATTGTACAAACTAGTACAAAATACATTATGGCACACCAAATTTTCACAAGTTAAAAAAGTAATTATTGACGATTTACAAAAATCGCATTTCCACTTCTCCAACTTCTGTTAAAATTTCGTAAAAATCCGACCACAAATAAGAAGTTAGAAAGTTATATGTGCAATCCATTATTGACCTGCTACTCCAATTTCGATTTATAAGAAGTACCTATACTATGCTAAAATTTTAGAAGAATTGGTTTACAAATAACGAATGTGGATCTGGGCATGCGCAATAATTGTTTACGTGTTTTGAGTCGGATCGGATTGCGCATGCGCAAAACCACAGATAAAATACACAAGTGGCAAAACAAATTTATTTGATTCGGTATTCACTAGTTTTACCTTTATTCAGGTGCCTACATACAAAATTTCATTTAAATATCCTAACAGAAAACAAAATTGTGTTGTGTAAATACACAAGTTATCGTACGCAACTGCACACGGACAGACAGACAGACTGACGGACAGACAGATCGACAGACAGACGGGTAGACACTCAGACAGTAATATATTATAAACGATCTCGTGGATCAGTCTTTAATAAACGGCAAAGGTTTAAAATTATGGCACATGAAAAACATAGATTTTTAGCTTTCTAGCTCGAGCTAGGTGGCTATTGCGATCACCGTTCTTTGGACATGTTAAAATGTCTGAACTGAAATGGAAAATAATGAAAGGATTTTTGAAAAAAAAGGCACAAAATTTTCTGCCTGTTTATTAAAAACATGTCCTTTTGAAAATGATTCTAATCTGCTCACTGAAGAGTTAAATAGCCGCAGTATTCTAAAGAGTTCCGCAACGGCATCGAACTTTTTTTTTTCAAATAGCAATCTAAAATTTTTATGAAGTTATTCGAAAGATCTTATTTTTCTGTGTACAACCTACAAAAATTGTGCCAGGTTTTATTACAAAAAAACAGAAAAAAATTTCAAAGTTAAAAAACTAAAAAAAATTTTTTGTGCCGTGACGTCATACAACTTTTTTTCAAATAACAAGGTAATATTTTTATTAAATTATTCAAAAGACTTTTTTGTAGAACAAAAGTATGCTACGTTTTATTATAAAAAAGCGGAAAAAAAATGTCAAAGTTAAAAAATTGTCTAGCAACTATTAGATGAGCGGTTAATTTAGGATGAGCGATTGCAAAGGACTAAAGATGAAATATTAATTAAAATATCAGTGTACTGCAGTTTTTATAATGATTAACTAATATCGCAGATTTAAACGTTAAAAGCTGAGTTAATATTAATACTGTAAAGTGTAAAGGAAAGTAGGACCTGACCCATCTATATGTATACATATAAACCTCTCGCCAGGAAAGATTGCCGGCCACAGAACACTTGATCCCGATCTACGATCTATGTTTTTCTAAAGATGTAAGCGACTTCCGGGATAGTATCGTGTCAATGTTGAACAAAAGGACTTTTCGTTCAACATTAGCACGATCCTATTCTGAAAGTTGCTCACATCTTAAGAAAAACATAGATTGTAGATCGACACAAGGTGTGCTGTGACCGGAAATCTTTCCTGGCGAGAGTTATAAATCTGCACCGGGCCGCCGACAAAAAACAGAAGGTGATTCGCAACTTAATGAGGGTGTCGTACCATCTACTTAAGGAATAAGTTGTAAAATGTCATTTTTATTCTTACCTGCCGATTTATTTGAATAAGGAGCTTTGTGTTTACTGACTTTGAATCAGGGGCGGTTTTTAGGGGAGCGACAGGGGCGATCGCCCCCCCCCCCTAAACATACTGCTCAATTGTTTTTTTTATTTCATTAGGTTTACATAATAATCGAATTAAATAGACCTAACCACAAACCACCTGATGGAAAAGTAAAATTGAATAAAATACAAAATAATGCCGGCGGGGGCAGAATCGGTGTATTGTCCAGACTGCGACTCACGACTGCACTCGGCACTGATTACCACCGCACTGCTAACTTCAATAAATGCATATTAATAACACGTCTGCTCATGTGCTGTAATGTAAAACAACCCTAAAAATGTTATTTATATAATAATGAATATGGTGCGGATTTATGGCATTTTGCTTATACGTTAATTTTGAATGCAGAATGTAATGGTTATTAGTTTTGGATCTATACGTTTCATGAAAAATGAAAGCCTTTGAGCCTATTTTTATTTTGCCTTTTTTGCTTTTTTTGAACAATGGCGCTTTTTGTTGCTTTTTTTTAAAATTTCATTTCATGCTTAAATTGGATTGGGATAATATTTGGCAAGTTAAGTTAATTGAATGTGGTACAGAATGTTGGGATTTGCAGTTTTTATGAATAGCACACTGTTACTTAACGCACCTCTGCATTTGCAATTCTGTAGCTTTTTTATTCCCCCCCCCCCCCCCCCCCCGAGTAGATGTATAAAACCGCCCCTGCTTTGAATAATAAATGAATTATTAGTGATAACTAATAAACACAAACAAAAGTAGAAAAAAAGCGTGCGAAGACGTTGAACGGTGAAGAACGCTTTTTGGTCCAATGTTTCAGCTGTTTTGCGTTATTATAGGTGCTTTAACACTCAAAATCTGTATAGATCTTTCATTTCTTTTGCCAAAGCAAGGTCCCAGTGGTTGGTTTTAGCTATATTTTTTGTTAACTTTCTCACTGTAATGATAAAACGTTCAATAATTTCGAAATAGCAAACTATAAACAAATTCCTATTTCTTCTGCTGTGGTACCGCAAGCGAGAAATGTAATCGCTTAGTTTATTCCATGGGTTAACTTAAATTGTTTTTTTTCCTACACGCGGTTGGTGTGGGGGACGAATTTAAGCTGTCATATCCACGATAATGAAAATCACATTCTCCCTCACGTCCGCCCGTGTCCATTTTATGAACTCTGATGTGTAGGTACATGCATATTATTCATTACTAGCCACTCGAAATTTGTATAACTGCATACTTTACGCATCATCTGTTAGGGACATCGATTATTTTTTAATTAATTCAACCGATGAAACAAGACGAGGATGCGTAAATGGATTTTCATTCAGGCGATAATTAAAAATGAAATTAGGCGCGGCTTATTTTAAACGGCGCCGTCCATAGATCACTTAAACTGCAAATTGCATGTCATATAAACCGGTGTACAATATGGCTTTAAAGTCGTCATACGTCTTGGTAACCTACCGGTTATATTTCATCTTCATGTTATATTTAAGAGATGTTATAACGTTAGGGTTCTCAGATTCTGATGACAATATATTTTGCTTATTTTCTTTAATGTGGCGCATTTACACTGTGCCCGTGGGCCTATGTTTTTCGCTTCTCATCTTGCAAAATCTAAATAAGAACTTTAAAAAGAAGTTTCATGAATATATTCCTGGAAGGGATCAGGAAGATAGTTGGAACATTGATATGTCCCACAAGGACTTGAGAAGTGTAGTTTTCTACGATACCGTATAAATAAAACGCTAGCTGTTATCAACAGAACGTAAGAATGCGACATGTCAGTGTCAAGAGTAAAAGGAAAGTCCGACAGACGTTCCTGAACTCCCCGATGACCAACAATGCCAGTTGCACCACGTGCAAGTTTCATATTCCGAGGGCAAGGCGATAGTGTGCTTCAAAGGGGAATGACGGATACGTTTAATATTACATAACCGCGATAAGATGAAATGGGGCTAATATTAATTCTCAAGAGTGGATAATTCCTCTTTCTATACCCGCTTGACATCTCTACACAGACGTCTGTCAACTTCCACCGATTTCATTCGCACTTCGCTAATTAGACGGATACCTAAACCACGTGATTGCTTATTTAAAGGGCATCCAAATTGACATTATCTAGTTGCTCCTTTTGCCTGTCCAATTCTACCCTTAATCATTTATAGCGAATTCGACACTGTGCAGACAACGTGAGAGTCGGTTTGAATCTGTAATGAACTCACCGTCGCCTATTTTCAGGTGAACTGGAAAAGTACATCCGATATTTTTAAATTGAAAGTGTAATAATCTGATCCAGATTAGCAGCTCTTCCCAAATTCATTCTCCGCAAATTGTTTTCATTCCTTCTACTCACAGCACATCTAAATCAGAGTCGTTCGACCTCTAGATATTAGGTGATCCTTTTTCAAAGATCCTTTCAAAAGGCAAGTCAGCTTCGAGGATATAGGTAGCGAAACTTTTCTGCACGTTTTAGTTGTAACCATGTAATCTCTTCATACACAATTTAACATCTTCATTAAGACGTAACGTGTCTACTTTCCACTTTTTCCAATTCCAAATTTTCATCCCCATTTGGAAATTTTACTTTTAAAAACGGCTCGTTACATCCTTTTTCATTGATATAATGATATAAAGGCACACTTGTAGCAATTTCTGTTATTTCACTGTAATGTATTGTGATTAAGATGGCCCTGCCGCATAAACCCAGTTTCTTTGGAAGTTTCACTCTCCCTGTATAAAACTGGGAAGATGCCAAGGAAATTCAGCATTTATCCGCAACAACAAATGAATGCAACTTCATTAAACTTACTTAAACTTCTCTCTCTAATACAAAATAGTATTATTCAATGATAGCATCAAAAGTAGGTACCTATTTAATTAAAAATTGAACATAACCTCCACTACATCAAAACGAATATTTCCTCAGATTTCGATGGTGATCAGTTGTTCAATCAATTCCCAATGTTAAACTGCTTACGAGCAAAATCGTACAAGAAATAAGGAATCTAGAGTGAATCCACTCGGTAATGGAGTAATGTAGGATAAGCGGGGTGTTGGTATTTAATTTTTTCATATATTAAAGTGAGGGTGGCCGATTCGGCCGATTTGGTTCCGTCTTTACACTACTAAAACGATTTTAACATTTATACTGTTAGTGCCAAAAAACTTGTAGAAAGTTTATATTAAAAAAATATGAATACCGAACAAAGTGTGCGTGATAAACTGGCTTTACCTTTACATTATTGAACTTCTAACAATTGTTACAAATTTACTTTTAAATTTTTTGGAATTTCGTCGTAAACTTAGAAAATGTGGGACTTCTAAGTGTAGAGCAATTTTTGACATTGAATAAGTTCAATCCGTCATCATTGTAGGCACTACTTACGCACGAAGAAAAATGGGGTGGAGTGACTTCCGAGATTTTGGAGGCATTGGTATTGAAGCACTCGACGCAATTAGAGTCCGTGAACTTGCCCCCCCCCCCCCCCATTTAGAGATTTGATAGTCACATTATTGTAAAGTAATGCGCTCGTTATGCGCTCAAATTTGCCACCAAATTCGAAAATACATTTGGGGAGGGGTCAACTATATGTAGCCCCCCTGCCACTACGTATTTTGTCACTGTTATGAATGCCACCTGGTACATCTGGTTATGCACTCATTTTTGCCACTCAAATAGAAGCTAGTGACATTACTGTTTATCCATAGCAAATTTTCAAAAAGTGGGAGGGGGGGAGGGGGGCTAACGTTTTTAAAAGTTACTTTTTTCTATCACGTTTCTATACCAAATTGTACTCTTGGGTATGCGCTAAAATGCGCCGTAAAACATATCTGTGCGTCATTCTTGCTTTTTGATTATGCTTAAATATATTTGGGAGGGGCCAAGTGAACGCGGCCCCCCTCTCTCAAAGCGCATTTTGGTACCGGTATGTATGCCAACCAGCACGTCTTGTTACGCGCTCAATTGCGCCACTTGTATTAAAGCCATATATTAACCATCACGATTAAACAATAAGAACTGTTTCAAAAGTGGGGGGGGGGGGGCTTACTTAAAGTTTTCAAAATTTGTGTTCTTTACTTATGCTGAATCGATGTAAAATATTTTCAAAATGGTGGTACTTCCGAAAATACCGGAAGTAGCTAGTAACTTCGTTATTTTGAATGACAACTCCTATTTTTTTATTGCATTTTCTACGTGAAATTTCAGTTCGTTTGATACTCACACGTCGATATCTACCATTTATGGTTTTTAAGTTATTTTGACTTTAAGAAAAACAAGTTGTAAATCACCATATGCATGATGATAGCGCATTTTTGGTAATGCAGATCAGTATTTCATTAGCAAAGTTTAAAATTATCAATCTCACGAGTAATCTAACTCAAACTAGACTAGAGCCTGCACATCTACACTATAACAGAAAGCTTTTAGTGAAAATGTTAAGTCTCTAGCTATTGTAATTGCTGAGATCTCAGTCGGACAGCCAGCCATAACGAATATAATAGCGTATTTTTTTCCAAAAATGCGCTAAAAATGGCGAATGCAGACGATACCTTGATAATTGATTACTTGAAAACTGTTCTAGTTATGGTAACCCATTTTTACCAGTGCATAGAGGGGTTTCTTTTAGTGTACTTAAAAAAAATTATGTTGCGTACGACCGCACCTATGGAGATCCAAATTTTAAAAAATTTCAAAGACTAAAAACTCAGTTTTTTAAATGAAATTACCAGTTTCTTACTATTGCCTTAGATAAGACATATTTTGATATTACATGTTCCGATATCTTTAACAGTTTCCGAGTTATTCCGCTTTCATTGAATTGATACCATTTTTTCCGGATTTTCTTTTTAGTAGTCGGTCATGATTTTATGAGAATTGAATTTTAAACCAATTAAGGAAGGAATTCTTTCATTGATTGTAAACTAAATAATTAATTAATAAAAAGACAACAAAGTGATCAGCTAATTGAAAAACACAAACTTATATCCTGGAATATAAAATTTTATATTCAAAACTTATATGAAAATAGGATCAAGTTATTTTAAAACCCTCTCTTCTTCAACACATGCTCAAAATGAGAGCCTTCGTGTTGCAAACACAATTCAGTTCTTTTCCTTAAATGTTCTCTTGTAGAGTTTGTATCATTGACTCAATGGCTTGTAAGTGCATTTCTACTCTCAAGATCATGTCTTCTCTTGTTGTGAGAAGCCCCGGCATAACTGTCTCTTTTACATATCCCCACAAAACAAAATCTAAGAGGGAAAGGTCCGGGGAATGAACAGGCCCCAGGTTTCCGATGCAATTCCCTGGAAAAATGTAAAAATTCCGAAATAATGCCTGCATTATGTGCAGGGGCACCGTCTATCGCTGCAGTTCAACAACAATATTTCCTAATATAACGTTCTGTATTCAAATTTTCTTGATACACATAGAAACAGAAAGTTTTGTTATTTTTCAATGCAAAAAACACATTAAACTTCCAGAGCCCTTGGAAGTGTAGGTACTTGTCGATTTAAAAATAGGATTTTGATCACACCAGTAATGTTAATTATGTCGATTAAACATGCCGTTTAATTGTAGTTTCTTAGGGATGCACTAATATTTAAACCCAAAGCAATTTCCGCGTCTCGCCCAACAAATTAGTGGGGTACGCCGTGAAATATCCAAGGACATTAACAATATTAGCCTCATTTGCAACAATTGCTCTAAGTAATTGTTTTGGGGGTTTCCAAAATTCATACAATTTCGTTCCGCCTTCCCCGTGCGCCGTGATTCTGTCCATTTTACCATAAATAACAATAACATTCCAAAAATCTTCATAGGTGAAACCACTGCGAGCCAATTTTCGATTATTGAAAAAATTATCTCAACCCTCGTGACAACCTATAACAGGTGGCGGATTAGTGTCACTAGATTTGTTTAAAATTCGATTGCTATCTGAAAGAAAGCCCTATTCTTTCTCTATGTACTGGTAAAAATGGGTTACCATAACTTTTTTAAGTAATCAATTATCAAGGTATCGTCTGCATCCGCCAATTTTTCTCTTAAAATAAAATAACTTAAAAACCATAAATAGTAGATATCGACATGTGGGTATCAAAAGAACTGAAATTTTACGTAGAATCCAAAAATGCAATAAAATATATATAAAATAGGGATTGCCATTTAACATAACAAAATAACTAGCTGCTTTGAGTCACATTCTCGGTAGTCTACAAAATCAATAAACAAATAGACTGCAGAACAAAATTTTCTGTAAGTTTAAATTAGACATTCACTAGAAAACCTTAATTCAGTTTATTATTATACTGCGGAAGTTCTATAGCTTTCCAAGATGTTTTTTAGTCAAGAACGCTCGGACAGACATAGGTCCGATATAGGTACGTACACTATGTGGAAATGTGGTTTCAGAAGTACCTACTGGCCATATTTTTTGTCAAAAATACGCTAGAAAAATAAAACAAATCTATGGCTTAATCTTCCAAATAGCACTTGCACGTAGATAGAGCGATATTGAGCGTGACGTTTTCCAAACCTCAGTCCTCTTCTTCACAAATCGGACACGTACAACATCAATAAATAAACAGAAGAAAACTACACGTAAATAATTTACACGTTTACGTTATAAAAGTGTACTTTACCCGAAACCACATTTACACGTTAGCCTACATGAAAGGGAGAATAAATCAGCGCTGAAACCTCGTGAAACTTTTACGCCACCGTCTCATGTTAAGAAAACTGGATTGAGATGGATGAAAATTGGCTTTAAAGGTTATTATCCTTTACACGTACGAGGCGAACATAACTTTATTTTTCATACACAAGCCTACATCGTATAATTAGATGGCGAAATAGAGACGTATGTTAGGGGGGCATCGAGGGCGAACCTCTAGTTAAATCTAATGGATGATCTGGGAGTCCTGAAGTTAATCCTAGGTGAGCTATCTTCCTATAGTCTTAATAGGGTGGGAATTTTAAACAGCAACCGTCTTAGGGAGGGCATAATTAAGTTAGGGATGATAGCTTCCACTTTATGTTTAGTTGGGGTTGTTTTGCGCTGTGTCGCCGCACAACTTATTCATTCATATTGTCTGTTTGTAACGTGATTATTATAATCGCATAAGTAGTTGAACTTATTGTTCTCAAACATTACCTTTATTGCGGATGCCCGAATACTGACGAGAAGATATCTAGGTACGTGTTGTTGCAATATACAATACTTTGCATAAGATTTTGTTGTTGGAAAATGGCCCTAATAATTTCGAATGTTAATGTGTTGCAATAATAGTGATACTAAATACCTTACTCGTACATTTGTTTATCAAGTGTTTACCATTGCCAAAGATCATACTGATCTTTGCCATTGCAAAGGCAAGATCGCCTATTCAATCAGTTTTTTTAGTATTAGGGAAAAGGAACCTGCGGATTTCATTGCAAATTAAATTGCTAAACTCAAGAAGCTGGCTATTTTGCCAATAAGGGGGAGTGGTGACCGTAGGAGCGATAAATCAAAGAAGTTTGTCTCAAAATGTTACAAATATGGCAAATTAGCTCATTATAAACGGGACTGTAATTCTAAGAAGTCCAAGTCGAATAAATTTTTGTTCGACTATATACTTCAATGTTCAACCAAAGTTTTATGTGTTCTAGCTAGATTTTTAAGTAATGTGCGACTACCGTGTAAAAAATAAAAACTGTCTCTGACTATAACTATATTGAAATATAGCAACAATTTATTAACTTAAAATATGTAGAAAAATACAAAAATCTCAAGGGTAGAAATGGACTCCGGAGCAAACATTTGCAATCCCCAGCGCTTGGTCTTCACTTATTTGAGCGCTTCTTTCCAAACGGATTTTTCTGAGGACAATTTTGAGCATCATGATTTGTACGTCTGGGATGCATGGGAGGACAGTTTATTCTCATCTGCGCGACTAAGTTTTTCAATTCGGCATTCTCTTCATCGTTATTTGCCGTGGACGGCTTTTTGACTTTCATAACCCGAAAACGAAAATATAAATATCCCTCGACGCTCAGAAAGCTTTTAACGGCGGAGAATGGCAGGGCGACGCATTGCCCAGATTTTAAGATCGAATTCGCGTCCATGCTGTCGCTTTCGCAAAATTCCGTTATCTTTATTTTCCGTATTGGACCGTCGTGGATTTCGAACTCGTAAAAGTACTGGCACGCGTCCTTTTGCAAGCCAACGTATTGTATTACCCAATAAACCATTTGGAGTGAAACGTCCACTTTTTGCTTGTACCAGAAGAGGGCGCATCCGTCGTAATAGTCTATTGGTTCCAAGCTCGTCGAATCCACCGCGAAGTTAATTTTCAGCGCGCGGTCCACCTTGTAGTTCATACCGCAGTCGTGATGATTCCTGAAGTGGTCGAGGAGTTGATCATATTTCCCAACCCAGTCGCATTTCCATCCGCAGTACTTTTTCCCTTCGCACTGGAACGAGCGAAATTTACACTCCGATTCGTGTAACAGTTTCTGAGCCTGCTCGATCTTGTAAGAGCAACCCTTACTTTCGTAGGCGCAGGGAAAGGTAACTTTTTCTTTGTTTAGCTGCGCGATGACTTTTTCCAACTCGTCATAGGATACGGCGTATAATCGGTTGGCGCATTTCGGACAGATGGAGGTTTCGCCTTTGGGTTGACATTTTCCACAGATGGAGTGTTTGTTGGAACACTGCTTGATCGGAGGTGAAACGAGTTGTAAGCAGTTACAGCAAAACAAGTTTCCTGTGTTCATTTTCTAAAAAAAAAACTAGTTTTAGTATTACTTTATATAGATATTGAGCTCTATGTTAATTTAGTGCTATACTAAATTTATACAGACAAAGGCTGTTATTCCAGTAATTTTCTAAATATTGACTTTTGATAATGGAAATAATATATACCCTGATATAAAGTAAATGCTATTCATACGTAGATATGTTATCTATTACAAAATATACTGGTTGATGCAGGCTAACTGAACTTGGTATGTTCATAAACTACTTTTACCAATAATAGTAATTAGTAGGTATATACAATACAGGTACTTTCTCTCTAAAAGTGTCCCACAAGGTTATATCTTTGGACCCATTACTTATACCATTAAATTGACAGTAGATAAGCTCTGTTTTGATCTGACAAAACAGGGAAATTAAAGGTTAGTGAATTCACAACATTTTTCTGTTATTAATTTGGGTGGTGTTAAAGGCGCCGACGAGGGCGCCGAAAATCTTTCTCATGACACGGATTGAAATTATTGCTCAAAGGTATTTGCTCACTTGCAAAAACAAGGTCGCTACGATTTATCAAAGAGGTGCTTGCTTATGGGGTATTATTCGGAAAAAAATTAATAGCATGGCAACATTGACAAAACATCAAAAAGTGAATAGCGTTCAAAGTAAAGATTAACAAATGACATCGAAACATGTAAAAATATACAGGGTGTTCTATTTAACAAACAAGTTATTTATTGACACCTTAAAAATAGGACAGCCTATACATACAAAGAATATTTATTTAAATCCACGACCATATGTAGTTTACATTTGTACACACTGTTTTTTAAATCCGAAAAATGCTCTAGATAAGGAGGGTCGAATTTTATTGTCTTTGGGACACCCTGTATACTTATATATTGGTTTAATATATCTTTAAAGTTATCAAACAACTACTTGTATTTACATTTACTACGTAGGAAGTACAAAAATATACCTTGTACTGGACAGCGAGATTTAGAAAGTAAGACAGTACATTTAATCAAGTACTAAATGGATCTGTTGTTTGTTTATGTCCTGGTTATCAATTTCTAGTGTATGGGCTAGGGCTAGCTTTCAAATACCGCCAGCCAGTACATCAAAACGTTCTTAATAGGTATTTTTCTTTTGTGATTGTAAGATATAACTCAAACGGTACTACAGTACTAATGTACTGGCGCGTACTGGTTACCTTTGTACTGGCTATCTTCATGCACGCCAATCCATGGAGGTTTCTTGGAACTTTCTGTAACAGCGATTGATTAGCTATTAATTTCTATAAAAGTGTGTGATTTACCTATTACATTTTATAACTATATTCTCGCCTATATTACCGATCTGTACGTTTTATTCCTTATTTAAAGCATAATAAAGTTTACGATTTATAGAGAACAAGAAAGACAAATAGGTACAGGGTAAAAATTAAGTCAAGAAGACTGAATATACAATGTGTCCCAAATCGGGTGGGATTGCATGGGTAACTTTGTTATTATTAAAGATAGAGAATTGGTTAAATGGGCAATGTTTTGCAGTTTTGGATGCTTATTTAAAATTTCCTTATGGAAATTCAAAATGTCGCATAGGTTCGACGTAAATTCAAAAAAACTAAAATTGGTCATTTCCTTGAATGTCTTATATCATCGAAAGTATAAGAGATATAAAAAAAAGTTTTATATAAAAGTGACTGTCTTTGATACGCTTAATTTAGAATTGATGTCAAAAAAAAATTTAAGATGGCTACTTTTGAGGAACATTTACCAACTTCCTAAAGTTAAATGGGCGCCATATTGGATTTTTAGATTACTTCGTAGATTTTTAAATTCTCTTTTCAACGAGCTATTATAACATAAAATTGAAAATAAGATACAAGTTACATTAACGGTTTTTGTATTTTAATCAAGTAGTCTGTGACGAATAAAAAAAACAAAACAAAACCTATTCGAGGCAACAAAACAATGAAAATAATTACCTACACCAGATGTTTAAAATACTGGCCATTATTAGTGAAACACACTTCAAGACAGTTTAGTTTAGGCAACGTGTTGCCATTGATGATTCCACTTTACCTTTATTTTTTAATTAAGTACTTACTTTTATAATTTAATGTACTGTACATAATTCGTGAATTGTGACCTGAGCAGCCAGTTTGTTGGTAGGTAGCATAAACTAACCCTTCCTTCGAAACATACGTTGTCGAGAAAAATCCTTTAAGGAAGTTTATTGGAGAATTTGTAAATAATGGTGAGCAGTTAAAGATCCATCGAAGATTACCGGTCCAATTACATGACTTCCCATTATGCCATAAAATACATTAATTTAAAAAAATATTACTTGATTTTGGTGTGAAACTACAACATGTAGGTTTTCCTGTGACGAGTAGTGTTCATAATGTCGATTTGAACACTTCGCAGTTAGAAGAATAAGATTCATCTGTCCATATACTCGGACTGGTAAAACTGTTAGTTTCGATATTCTTGCGGATAAACCACCTACAAAATGTGACCTGGGACAACGCATCAATGGTAATACATTGTGTAAAATAAAGCGAAGTGTCTTGAAATGTCTTTAACTGGATAATGGCATGACTTTTTTCGAAGAGATAGTTTGTAGGTATGTAAGTATGGATAATAAGTCAATAAGTGATGTTATAAAAATCAAATTTTTCTAGACCTAATGCTTATATAAAATTTTGGAGGGAGTTGTAATGCACAAACCCCCCCCTCTCATGAGTGCGTCCCTGATTTTTTTAAACATCTCATGTAATTATTTTCATTGTTTTGTTGCCTCGAATAGATTTTGTTTTTTTTTTAATTCATCACAGCCTACTTAATTAAAATATAAAAACCGTTGATATAACTGGTATCTTATTTTCAATCATATGTTATGATGGCTCGTTGAAAAGAGAATTAAAAAGTCTATCAAGTAACCTAAAAATCCCATATGGCGCCTATTTAACTTTAGGAAGTTGGTAAATGTTCCTCAAAAGTAGCCATCTTGAATTTTTTTTGACATCAATTCTAAATTAAACGTATCAAAGACAGTAACTTTACTATAAAACTTTTTTTAATATCTCATACTTTCGATGATATAAGACATTCAAGGAAATGACCAATTTTAGTTTTTTTCAAGTTACGTCGAACCTATGCGACATTTTGAATTTCCAAAAGGAAATTTTAAATAAGCATCTAAAACTGCAAAACATTGCCCATTTAACCAATTCTCTATCGTTAATAATAACAAAGTTACCCATGCAATCCCACGCGATTTGGGACACACTGTATATTCAAAAACAATGTTTTTTTAAAAGAAGCTTTCTATGGTATCCAAAATTATAATGTTTGTTACCAATTTACGTACTTTCAATTTGTGGTCAGTCGCGTACTTCTGCATTATCAAAAGTGTTTTGTTTTAATGACAACTACTAGTTTCATAAAATAAAAACTCAAATTAAGGAAAACGTTATTCCTTTGTTAGTTATTTGAAAGCAATTTGTTGTGTCAAAGATAACTAAACAATTTTGAATAAATGTACATGCTCAAAAATTATGTACCTCTGGACTCTGGTGCGTCTACCGAGGCGTTTACTGCACACTTTTTTAAATGGAAAGCACTATTTTTCGTGACGTATTATTATAGAATGAACTTTTTTAAAAACCATGATCAAACTAGTAAAACTATTAAATGAATTATTACTAAACTATTTTCCTTAATATGAGTTTTTTTCTTAATTTGATCATGCTGCTATATACAAAAAAGAAGAATACGTAATGAAATCTAGTGGTTGTCGTTTTAACAATATATACCCCCTTTGACAATCTCAAAGTACGCCACTGGCCAGAAATTTAAAGTACGTAGATTGGTAGAAAACTTTTTCTAATATTGGAAAAGGCTTCTTTAAAAAAAAATGTTGTTTATAGGTATTCAGTGTTTCAAACAAAAATTCACCCTGTATAATAAGCTGCTTAAGCCATTGACCACTATTTTAGCATTGTGCAATCAAACCAGTAAGTTCATACAATCATACGTAAAGCAAAGGACCCACTATTTTATTTTGAAATAGCAATGGAAATAGGATGTGATTGCTATACTTATTGGGATATTCGGACAACACTGACAGCATTGATTATATAATCAATGCTGACAGTTCTGTTTTTAAAGACACAACAAAAGGCTTGTTCGTTAGGTACTTGAAGTTGCTTGAATCTGCTTAAAGTGCAGTTTAGAATCACTTCATATTTAAAGCAGTTTCCTACTTTCCAACGAACAAACGAAAATAGGTACAAAACAATGGATTGGAACTGGTATTTTGGAAAACAATAAATGACGAATGAGGATTTTTTAATTTAATTTATCAAAATTTGAAAACCTATACATGAACAAACACTTGCATTGTAAAATTTGGATCCTACCTTATTCCAAAGGTAATTGTTGTCTTTGCTTATTCCTAACTGATCAACAAATGTGCGTGAATCACCGTAGCTACACTTACACCAAACTAACTTTCCTTATGAGCAATGCGCAGTGGGGAGGTAATAACAATTGTATATTTGTTTATTGTACCATGCAACTAAACCACTCAACACTGTTGATACGTAATCTTAACGCGATTAAAATTTGTTGGCGTAGTCGTCATTTTTGTATCATTTGTTTAACATGCTTACGTAGGCCTACTGAGCGCATTATATTTTTACTTTGCATAAATCAACAATGAAGGCTTTGCTCATTTACTTACAGAACGTCCAAAACTGACAATTTATTTTTAAATAAAACGAATTTACTCAATAAAAAGTGTTTTTTTCTCGAAAATGATCAAGAAAGAAAAAGAACAAAATTCAGGCGTAATGTAGTAGAAGGGCAATAGCTTCTGAATTTCCTCGGCGAAATTTTTCACCAATTTGGATGTAATCTCACCAGTGGCAGATATGGCGTATCAATATGTCCGTGAAGGTAGCCCCTCAAATTCCGAATTTATATTCAATTTGCCGCTTACTAATTAATAAGTACCTATTTGTAAGCCAAGAATCTAAATTTGTAAATGAATTTTTGAATTTGTATAAAAAAAACAATTTTCGACAGCCCCATTATCTTCCAATATAAAAATTTTAGTACCGTCATTAATTAGTAAGTCATTTGTAAGAATTTGTAATCAAGTTGGCAAAATTTGTAATCAAACGGTATCTCTTAAATTTCAAAAAAATATTGTGCGGTTAATTTATCGGGACCCGTACTCAGGGCCGTAGCTAGAACTAAAATTGTAAGGGTGCAAACGAAATGTTGGAGGGTGCACTTACAAAAATGAAGTCTCGAGAGACTTGTTTGTCAAAAAAGCCAAAAATATATTTAAAAAACTAATTTTATCCAATATATATTATATATTAAAAAAAAACAAAAGATGTAACATAAAATAAACGTAACATAAATATGTCAATCGAATCAATATTTAAGCATGCAAAAAAATATTAGATAAAAATATAGTTTATCTAATACAATTTATTTATAACAATAGAAAAAAGCTGGAATATATTTATTAAAATAGTTGCAACCTTCTCTCTTTGGCATGAAATTCTCTATGTCTGAATCTGAGTTATTTAAACTTGTTACTTTGGAATCAAATTGCATAATTCTAATAATCATTATTGTACTCATACTACAAAATGTAGTATATAGGGACTATAATTATCAAAAATAATCATTTTTATTCAATTTTATTGCAATAATTATGAACAACAATGCTGAAAGGGGATATGACCATAGCAATCGAACCCTAATTAAAAAAAAAAAAAAAAAAAAAAACAATAGTATTGTATATTTGTGATAATTAATTTACGATGTACAAAAATAGCACTATTGTACATTTTTATTTTACGATTCTGGTCGTGATCGATCAGAGGGTGCCACTTAATATCCAGAGGGTGCCAGGAACCCTCTGGCACCCCCTGGCTACGGCCCTGCCCGTACTACTTTCAAGAACAATATTTTTGTTTTATGGCCGTTTGCACCGACAAATTTAAGTGGAGCTTAGCGTAAGCGTAGCTTAAAATCCATGGCAACCATTGTCTCAATAATCGTTGCCATGGATTTTAAGCGACGCTTAAGCTAAACGCCGCTTAAATTTGTCGGTGCAAACGGGCATTAATCGTTATTTACTAAGTGATTTGTAACAATTTGTAAGCATAATCTCACAATTTGTAAGCCACTTTATTAGTACTTACAGTCCAAATTACGCTCTCGGGGCTAACTGCACGAATGTCTCGGAACATAGAGAAACGGTTAAAATTGTTTGCATCTTTAAAGAGTGATTAGTAAGTCGTACGTTTTAATTTGTAAGCATTATCTCATTTTTTGTAACCCAATCACAATGGCCCAAACTTAAATTTAAGTATGTGCATATACTACATGCACACAGATTTTAAATTAAGCTTTAATTTGATGTTTACGAATTACTTGAAGTAGTATGTTATTAGAAAGTATTAATGAAGTAAACATCTGACTTTGCAAGTGAATTTCCCAATTCTGGGACACTCCATCTACATTGGAATATGAACATTTTGGTTGAATTAATAATTAGTGTGAAAGAAATGTTTAAATTTGTTTGTATTTCTAAATAGGAATTAGTAAGTCTTCTGCACTTACTCATTTGTAAGTTACTTTATTACTATTTAGAGTCCATAATGCGTTCTTGTGGGGCTAACTTCACGAATGTTTTAAAGCAGGGAAATGGTTAAACATATTTGTATTTCCAAATACAAAACACACATAATAATAGTATATTATATATCAAGGTAGAGAAGTACAGTATTATTGCCTGAGCACCAAGATTACATCTCGAGGCGCTTGCGCCGAGGGGTGTAAGGTGCGAAGGCAATAATAGACTTCTCTACCGTGGTATATATACTATTTTTTTCACTACTACCACTTGAAATCCTCTAAATTAACATATTATATTGATAAGAAAGTGAACGGTTGGACAGAATTTTTTGTTTCTTAATTTAACATGTCAATCAAGTACGTAGAAGTACAAGTCAAACAGGCCGTATTTTGTTCTGTCATTGAGATATTTTCAAAGAGTAATTTCGTTCGAATTTTTTCAAAATGTGATAATTTTAGGTATGTAATTTCTCTGGAAATGGCGGATGGTGGCAATTATTCATTTTAGAGAACTTGTCTAAACGTTTATTGAGCGAAATTTCGGGTTGTGTTTTCTAAAAGTGACAGCGTGACAGTTCTCATTATTGACTACTAGTTAATAATGTCCACATTATTAACCACTTTGAACAACTGCCGAGAAAGCCTACTTTACAGGTGGAAAAAAGGTTAATAATCATGTCATCAGACGCTAGTAGTGAAAAATAATAGTATATTATATACCGCGGGACTGAAGTAGTACTTTTAATCCCGAAGGTAAAGTTTATGGCCCGACCGAAGGGAGGGCCATAATTTACCTGAGGGATTAAGACCACTACTTCAGTCGCAAGGTATATACGATATTTTTCGTACTTCCGAAACAGAAGTAGTGGCGCATACAAAATGTGGAACAACCTACTGAAATTGCTTTGTTAGTAATTCCATCCTTCCGGGATTTTCGCAAAATTTAATCCCGGCGGGACAAAAAGTGACACTTCAGTACTTGTCATAATGGAGTCAAGTTGTCACTTTAGTCTCGGAAGTACGAAAACAAATATAATTTGTGCACAACTCTTGTGCAGATAAAGCACATAACTTGGTAAATGGTTGTATATTTGCTATCGATGTTTATTTTCATGGTAGATGATTAATGGGAGGAAGCTGTTTATACATAAACATTTATAGGCCGCCTGGCATACATTCAAAATCCTCCGACACTCCATTCTGCAGATATTTGGACTGAAAGCTTTAGATATATTTCGTAGGCACGCCACACAAATTTGAAATCATAAAAATGGAATTGAGTTTCTTCAATTCACCCAATCACAAATCAAGCAAGAAGTTATGGGCAGGGTATAATACTCATCAGTAATTACGAAATTGAACAAAAAAATTCCCCTTGACTAATAATCTTTGCCATATATTTGTCCACTGTACCTCTTGGCTCTTAACATACCTCCAACATGGGGATCTCGGTTATTTGAAGAGATTCGTGTAGTTTAAATTGGTGCAAATTTGTGGATTTTTGTGACCAATCAGTTAACATCTTCGGTTAACAAGAAGAGACAAATTTACAAAAATAATTGATGAAAATTACACTTTCAAGGGAAGGCCATAGAATTTATATTATAACGGTGGCTGAGGTAAGTAGAAATTGGCCCTAATTTCCCCCACAAAGAGCTTTTGAATAGAGTCTTGTTGCTCGACTGCCGTCTTTCTTAGCACCTTTTTTGTGTTTCTCTTGTGCTACGCTTAATACTAATCACGCTTTGTCGCCGAGATAACAAAGAAACCAAAATTATACCATTGCACGCATTGTCATTGGGAGCAATTCTCCCGAAATCCCGAATATAACGCGCCTGATGCATAATAGCGATTGTTTCATTATCTTAAAGTTAACTGGGAACTTCACAGAGGGTCGTTATATTATTTATACAATATGAAGTTGATTTCTGCAAACCATTTCCTTATTTCCGGCATCGCGTAACGTGCCTTCTGCTCTTTGCCTATGAATAAAGCAAGTTCCGGTATTTACGTCAAAGTATACAGCGATCAGGATTTCCCCCTTGGAAAATTGTGCAGCAAACGTATCGTAAACTTAAATTACATTTCCATTTTTGCGCATTCTATTTTATTATGTCTTTAGCCGTCTCTATATAAATACATTTCGTGACTCTATTTATGTTAAAAGTCGATTGACATCAAAATTGATTACCTTACAGCGATTCTCAAAAGAAAAAGCGCCTCCACCTTTTCGAATGCCATAAACGTTGAATACATATTACGGTCATTATAAATTTTCTCTTGCCGAGAAGTTGATAAGAATGTTAATTCGCGTTTTCCAGATTAGACGCAGGTAGGTGAGGTGCTAAAGTTAGGTGTTTATGTCGGTAAAGTTAAGCGGAATTTGTTGTTGTTAGTAAAGTTTTTTTTGTCGAGTTGATCCTTGCAATCTCCAGAAAATCCTTACCTTATACACGAGCGAGACTTAAATGAGTAAACTTTGTCAGAGAAAGGATAACAAAAACGACTTCTGGAGGTATAAATTTTAAATGTTTTCAGAATCTACTACCACTTCGTGTTTATCGTAATTAGACCTCATGAGCGGAATACGTGCAGTGAAAGGGCCGAATCGCCCAATAAACTTATAAATAAAATAGATATACATAGATATAACAAGTTTATTGGTCGATTCGGCCCTTTCACTGCACTGCGGGTTTGCTAATCACGCCACCAGCTATTACCTACACTTTGAGAGATTTTCGTGAAAACTTTTAAAAATTGAAATTCGGGAGTGTTTCTTTTGCCTCATCTTCAATTATACAAGATTACAGCAATGCTCGAGAAAAAGTTTTATGTTTTCTTTGAATTTTCCCGACTATTCAAATTCTCTAGATTCACTACATTCTTTTTGATCTTCGAATCCCCTATATTTTTCCGGTTTTTTTAGTTACCTATCCAATTCGCAAAAGTCGTTTAGTACACCCAATAAATTCCTTCGTCTTTTTGAATATCTCTAATCCTTCAATTTCTTCGAACTCTTTCAATTCTTCAATTTCCATGAGATTTTAAGAATTATCAAAAGAATAAGCAAACTACCAACAATTACGAATAAGTATGATTGGATTTTCTTGTAAAAGACGTAAACATGAAATTTAAAATTGACGCGTAAAAGTAGTTTTCTTGGAAATTTACGTAAAAAGTTTTATGAAACATCAGCAGTGCTGAGGTCCTACAAGCCAGCAGAGCCATTTTAGAAAAATGAAGAACGAAATACATCAGAATTATAGGCTGATTATAGGCCCTTTTTGGACACTTGAGCAAATCTTCAGGTGGCATCCTTTAAAAAAAAAACTATGGCTCTGCTGGCTAAAGACGAAGCTAGCTGACCACTTGTAAGATTTGCTTCGAAGGCGAATAATTCAGTTCACAAAATTATAGGCTATTTATAGGGCTTTTTTAGACACCACAACAAATTTTCAGGCGGCATCCTTTAAACAAAAAAACTATGATTTTGCTGGCTAAAGAAGAAGCTAGCTGACCACATTTGCGGTTTGCTTCGAAGACGAAAAATTCAGATCACAAAGTTATAGGCAATTTATAGGGTTTTTTTAGACACTACAACAAATTTTCAGGCGGCATCCTTTAAAAAAAAAAACTATCATCCAGATCAGTTTGATTTTGCCCCTCTCGGAGATGTAGTGGATAAATAAAAATTATTTAGTTATTGTCTATTTATTGTCCCTCTCTTGTTCTGGGCCCTCAACGGGCTTTCGCCCAATTAATATATTTATTTAAACTCTAACTTATATTTAAAAAATCCGCTACAACTGAATACCAAACGATCCTCGAGATCTTCACACATACATCATTTTTACAATACACCCTAACCCTAGGGGGTTGATTCTGTCCCACCTGATCAGCATAGCTTGTAACACAAATTTTTTGAAATGGCATTAGTTTTACTTTTATTTGAAGTGCCTGCATACAACATTTCATTTAAATACCTTAACAAATAAAAGAAAACCGACTGCGCATGCGTAAAACAAATTTTTTGATTTGGCATTAGTTTTACTTTTATTGGAGGTGCCTAGATACAGAATTTCATTTAAATATATTAATAAATGAAAAATTAGGATTGCGCAAATACAAAAGTTTTTATGCGCATGCGCAGTATTTGTTTGCATCTGCATAGTTGCCTGAAGTTTAAGGAATATTTATTAACACAGAAAACCGGACATTCATATGTTCTTTGTAATAAGAGTTAGAAACCCTTTTTGGAGGTTTGCCCAGTTTTTGGTCTGTAACTTTTTGGCCCGTTGGTCTACGTAGCCGAAAAACAATTGTGAACTTTGTTATATCCTGAAGAACATGTGTATATCAATTTTTAAAGCGATCGGACGTTTCTGCACAAAGTTATCGTACACACTGACAGACAGACGCACAGGCAGGTAGCAATACAAAATTATAAACGATCTCGAGGTTCGTTAATAATATAATGAGACGAATAATTTTAATTTTTTTTTTGTACTTCTTTCCAATTCAGGAATATCGTTTCAACTTTTCTTCTCCTATAATACAAGAGAAGATGCATAGACAACTCAGACACTTTTAACGTTACTTTTTTTAAAACCTGAAACACAACAACTTGCTATATATTTGATTTATTAGTAAAAGAAAATTCAAATTTCAAATACCTACTTGACAGATGTCTCCAAACAGGTGGAACAATCCCTAAAATTAAAGTTACTAGAATCTGGTAACTTCCGCAATTTTTGGGCAAAAAACATGCGTTCTCTCTCTAACACACGGCCCCAATGGATTGCGGTACTTTCTATATTTAGTGACCTATAATGGACCTACAGTGACTGTATACCTGCTGTATAGATGCAGTTTGGTCATACTTTGGTGTTGTTTTTTTATTGGTATGTGGGATATCCGCCATATTTTAACCAAATAAATCGGGTTGGCGGAAATTAACTTGGAATCCAAGGTGCAATTGCAAGTCACAAACATTTGTGGCAATAATATTGTAACCATAGAAAAATGCCAAAATACCAATTCAATTAAACCGATCAGCTTAATGAAGAATATGGGAAAAACATGGCGGATATAGAGCATATGACCACACTGTCTTTATACAGTCACTGTTAATGGATCGATATTAATTACAAGGCAAAAATTTTGCGCTTCTTTAGCCAGGAAAATTTTGTTGTAGTGTCTAGAAAAAGCCTATAAATAGCCTATAATTTTGTGATCTGAATTTTTCGCCTTCAAAGCAAATCTCACAAGTAGTCAGCTAGCTTCGTCTTTAGCCAGCAGAGCCATAGTTTTTTTTTAAAGGATGCCGCCTGAAGATTTGCTCAAGTGTCCAAAAAGGGCCTATAATCAGCCTATAATTCTGATGTATTTCGTCCTTCATTTTTCTAAAATGGCTCTGCTGGCTTGTGGGACCTGCAGTGCTGATTTATATACTGCTAAGGACAGCTACACGACTTCAAGAACACTTGAAGTTCAGGAACATTTTTTGATTTTCAACAGTGTTAGGTAATTAGTGTAAATAAATCATAAGTATTTGAAATTTAAGCGCGAGTAGTTTTCGTGAAACCCAAAAGCGCCCCACAATCCTAATTCATCGACATTATACCGGTTTATTTCTGAAAGAACATTATACTGTAGCATATACAAATGGCGAAAACATTATAGAAAGTGTGAAATTCTTGTGAGCATTACTAATGTTAGATTATTTATTAATTATTTAATTGGATAATATATGTACCTATATATTAATTTAACATCGGAAGCGATTAGAAACGCCTGTATTATATATAAATATTGACTTAGCATCCATTGGAATTATGCTAATCCTAATCATTAATGCATAAGGAGTACGAGACTGTTTAATTTTAAGCGAAGAAATTTATTACCTACACTTTCCCCATATATACATTACAAGCAGCGTAATCCACGCAGCGGTTTAATAAATTAAAAGCGATCCATCCGACGTTATACAATGGCGAGTAAATGAACCCAATTCAAATAGGATCGTGTGAATCGTTTTCGCCAAACGCTATTAGATCTTTATTGCATTATCATAAAACATGTAGTTGCTTGTTTGTTCAGATGCACGCGCTTGCGGACCCTTCTTGCACTTACCCCAATAGAATTGTGTGGGTCAGTGGTGCCAATAGACCAGAACGCGTAATTACTTCGCTCGGTTGGCTTTTACAATAGATTCCATTGAAAATATACATTTCGTTTACAATCTCGAGTTTTTACACTTGAATGAGAGTATGTTCGTTTTCTTACAAGAGCCAGTTAGTCCCTAAGGAAAAAAATTTAATTTAAGAATTAAAGGTACCATTTGAGTAGTTCTTATTAGCTAGGTGGTAGACATTCCTGATGTACTCCTCGAGTTTCTTAAAGTGCTAGATTACTCGCATGTTTTGAAAAGTTACATTTTTCTTTCTCCCCTAAACTTGATTATCTTATGCACTTGACGTTTGTCAAAAATTTTAAATCGTGGCCACGTTTTTTCTTGACTATCTTTACTTAAATAACCATGAAAACCTTTTTTACAAGAAAATTCTACTTGCTACCAATAAACTTCCATTTACATGGACACTCTCACTAACATAATTCGGAACTACAATTACAAAACTAAATCCTTGGAATGAGTTCTTAGGTAATAATTTTTTATAGAATAGCATGAAACTTTAATTAAGTCACGGGAATTTTACAAGACACAAAAATCGCTTTTAATTATTAACGCCCCTAAACAAAATTGTCTCAATACTCCAGTTTCTTAACAGTACCTTTAACCTAATGTTCCGTTACCTTCTGTTCATGGATTGCGAATCTAGGCAGCGAGTGTTGGAATTGGCCCAGTCGGAGTCCCTTCAAGATGGGTATACGTGGTGAAATTTTTTTGGGTATTGAATCTGTGTGGTCTACTATCAGAAATTATACATTCCCTTAAGTAACTGGATAATAGCGTTATCCAAATTACTACTACCTATCCGTCTGCTATTGAATTTAATTGTTCCGTAAACGTGCAAATTTCAAAGGGAAAGGTTGAGGCATAAGACAACATTTTATCACGCTTTTTAATCTCGAGTTTTTTCCTTGTGTATTTACCCCCGATTAAATCTTTTTTTTTTTACAATCATAATCCTGTAGGCGTAATTTAAGGTAGACGTACGTCGTACCAAAGAGTATATAACGTATACTCTTTGGTCGTACAGAGTGTCACAAGCCATATCTAGGGAATCATTAATTGTACAGCATGGGGAAAAAGATTTTCACATAATTGGTCTCATTGGAAACAGCTCTTTTCGTGTAATCAGAATTTACATGAATAGATCGAGTCTTTTTGGTAAATGTGACAAGTGGTAAAGGGCACAGTTTGACAGTAACATAAACTTTTCTTGGAAATTTTAAATGCGGAACGATATAATTATTACCATATTATCAAATAAGATGAAAAAGTAACAATATCAGTATTCCGTTTCCTAAGCAGAGCTATAGCGAAAATACGCACATCCACAAATTTAAATTTCAGATTACTCTTTGATTTCAGCATTCTTCCAAGCTGGCTTTGAAATACAATAACACATAACAAGCTATAATTACAATTAACACTCAGTATAAGACATTTTTAAATTATGAACAAATAAATTACTCGAACTTGGGTTAGATGCAAGAGCAGAAATGGTATGTTTCATTCCATTACTTAATCTCGCCCTTTGTACACATTTCTATGTAATTTAACCTATAGGTACTTCTTAAAGACATATTAATTATTATTATTATATAGGAATATAAATTAAATAATAGAAGAAGCAATAATTTATTATAACTAACGTAAATATTGGCCATCATTTTCGATACAAAGACGAAGTATGCCGAATGGTTTTTTGCGTGCCATTGTGTTTCTTTTGTTTCAAAGCCAACTTTGATGAATATTGCAATTTAAATCTGTAAAAGTGCGTATTTTCGCTATATCGTAATGTGGTTTTCACTTATATTTCCACTTTGTCATCTTATTTGATAATATCATATAATAATTAAATCGTTCGTTTGAAATTTCAAACAAAATATTACCTACACGTCATCCCAACAATTTAACTAATTATATCCAAAGGGAGTAACTGAACTGATTAGGGAACAGGGAATAGAGAGTAGAGAATCCTTGATTCCCTCGTGCAAACTCTTTTATGCACTTTTCCATTCTACTTATTTCTAGTTACATACACTGCAGATCCGTATTGATTAGTAGCCTACTTTGCAAAACAATTTGTCTTCCTACTTATACCATTTACATCACACCCTTCCCCTTCATGAAGAAAATCTATAGATTTTTTAAAAAATAAGTAAAATGGTTTTATACGAACCTCGATATGAACATTAGTGATTAGTGAATTAAATACAATTATGCCTAATTACATTAGACATTTGTAGTTATGTCAATGAAATTGTATTAATAATAGGTTTTTTTGTTATGTAAGTTGGTAGTGACAACACTGAAGTTTTTTAGTATTATATATGTCATTAGAATTCCCAAGTTAGTGTCGTGTTCGAGTAGTAATAGTGTGTAATGTTTCTTTATTTTGAAATTAATTAAATCATTTGTGTAGTTGAAATATTGATATTTATTATTTCCTAGACATCCAACAAAGCAATCGCACAATAGGTTATGGGCACAGTGTGCAATAAATAAAATACGGAATTTACCGGTTCGTTGTTGGCGGGAAAGTTGGCTACAAAAAACTACAAAATGGATCAAGTAAATTTCAACACTATTAAATTCACAGGGGAGAATTGGTCTACCTGGAAATTCCAAACCAGAATATTATTACAATCAAAAGGACTGTACCAAATAACGGCAGGGGAAGTTAAAAAACCAACTGAGAATGATAAGGATTGGTATGAGAAGGATGCGAAGGCCCAAGCAGTAATCGTACTTAGAATGGAAGAACAGCCGCTTACACACATTCTATCATGTACAACAGCAGCGGAAATGTGGGAAAAATTAATGTCAATTTATGAGAAGAAATCGCAAGTTAGTATCCATTTGTTACAACAAAAATTTTTCGCATTAGAATTCAAACACAACGAAGGTGCAGCCGGGTTTATATCTCAACTGGAAGAAATTAAAAGCACATTAAAACAGTTAGGTGAAGATCTCAGCGAAAAGATGGTGATTACAAAAATATTGATGTCATTACCAGATAACCTGAAGCATTTCGTGAGTGCATGGGAATCAACAGCGAGCGACAATCAAACATTAATGGAATTAACTTCGAGACTATTAATCGAAGAAGAAAGATTGAATAAAAGCGAGTCAACGGTAGCGTTAATGACCAATAAACGAGAAATAAAATGTTTTTCATGTGGTAGGCACGGGCACGTCCAAAAATATTGCAGGGCAAATCGAGATGAAAGCAAAGGTTCAACAAGGCAGTCGACTACCAGGAAGACTTGTAATTACTGTAAAAAACAGGGACATTTATTGGCAGATTGCTGGTTTAAGAAGAAAAAGGAAAACGACAAATCACAGGCAAATGAAACCTCGAATGCATTTATGAGTACTGTGGGAGATGAATGTGAAAGTCTGGCGTTAATAGGAGAATCTGATTTTGGCAACAATGATTGGTGTATGGACAGCGGAGCTAGCGATCACATATGCTTTGATGCGAAGCAGTTCGCTGCTATCCACGATACCAACAAAGTAGTAGCGATGGGAGACGGTTCCACCATCAAAGTCACAGGCGTTGGAAGTATTAAATTAGAAGCTTGGAATGGCACACAATGGATAAGATCGGAACTGAACCATGTCTTGTATGTACCCCAATTTAAAATTAATCTATTTTCCGTAGGAAAAGTATTAGATAATGGCTACACTATTCGTACCAAAAAGGACAAAAGCGAAATCATAGACAAACATGGGTCAATCAGGGCAGTAGCACTGCGACATAGTAAGTTTTTTAAGATGTTTTTCCGAATCAATGCTCAAAGTAACACTTCAATTTGCAATGCTGTTGGAAGCTTAAATGATTGGCATTCTAAACTTGTACATGTCAATTTCGATTTAGTCAAGAGAACATTAAAACAACACAACATTGCATATGAAGGAAACGTGAATCCTTTCTGTAAAGACTGTTTAATGGGTAAACAACATAAGCTATCTTTTAACAAGAGCGAATCTAGTGCAGTAGAAATTGGTCAATTAGTGCATGGAGATTTATGCGGACCACTAGAAATAGAATCCATTGGCGGAGCAAAGTATTTTCTCCTTTTAAAGGACGATTATTCCAATTTTAGAGTCGTTTATTTCTTAAGGTGGTGTTTACATTGAAGAATTTGGAAATCACTCCCCGCACCGCCCGCAATATTAGAATAGTGTCGCTATCCACCACAAGATTCCGCTACCTACCATATTCGAACGTAAAAATAAACAGATAAGGCGCAACTGTCGAGATAATAATATACCGAGGACGATCGCTGTAATTTGATATCTGTAATTTATAGAACTGGGTTTTTAGCATTTGTATTCAATTCATATTCCGCTTTCTCGGTTGCTGACGTTTACCGCGATTGATTTCGTTATAATTAATTGTATTACCAAGTGCTTTATCTTCCCAAATAAGTAAAAATACCTATTTTCTCTCAAAATAATAAATTGACCTTGTACGAAATTGAATAGGGAATGTCAAAAATTATCGCAATTTTCTTTGCACCCTCGTTTAGGCATGCGCTACATCCTATATGAGTAACTAGGATGTAGCACCGAATTCTACTATATGCACTTAGATCTCAAAAATTTGAAAATGGTATAAGTTCTTAGCGCACCTTAGCAAAAATTTGTAAATAAAGCTGTAAATAGTTTGGTAAAAACATTTCGTTCAACAGTGCATTTATTTTAATAATTCCGGGCTGCGGCGTATTCCATTTCATGCTCGTGAGCAAATTTTTGTACTACCTACTAAAGTACTAACCATTTCATTTTTAAACCTTTATAATTAAATAAATGAATTAGATTATAGACCTATAATTATAATTCATTGCAACCTCATGAAGGATCGAAGAACTAGCGAAAATTTTGCAGGATTACATCAGCCTCTGTATTATCTAAATCCAATATTCTATTTCTAAATTGACTATCATGTCATTATACTCGTAAAACAGTTATTAACGAACTCCTAGCGAGTTTATAATTTTGCGGTGTCTGTCCGTCTGTCCGTCCGTCCGTTAGCACGATAAGTCATAAACGAATGGACCGATTACGATGAAATTTTGCAGGTGGATTCTTTATCAAATTTGTAGATCGGAGTTCGTGAATTGGTATGTAGACCAAAAAATAAAGTAGGCCCTTTTGACACCTCCGTTAGTTATGAACCGAATTGCATGAAATTCAATATGCGCATAGCTTTAACCATATAAAACACAATTTCAAAAATTGAGCCTAATCGATCAGCATGCACAGTGCCCTTTGCGCAGGGGCGGACTGGGTACTTACGGACCAGGTGTAATTGCATAGGTTACCGGCCAATTTTTTTGCTTCATTTTATAGTATTCGTTTCTCGAAAATCAATTAGAATATAGTTTTTTTTAATTGCAGAAGAGAAACGTGTTAATAATTTATTAATGGTGCAAGAAACTAAATACAGCACATACTTATAAATAGTGCTAGAATGTTAATGACGTTAAAAATCAGCGAAAATGCAAAATAAAAAATGCAATTACGACAAAAATTTCGCAAAAAAGACATAAAAATTTAAAAAGATGAGATTTTAAATAACAAATAAATTTATTGATGAAACTGAATAAGACGCAAAATTTCAGTGGTGGTTCATTTCCACTCTCTGCAAGCCAGTCGTAGAAACTAGGTATGTAAGGTACTGACTCATTTAGCGCATCCCAAAGAAATTTAATCCCTTTTAGTGGGCATTTGTTTGTGGACGACTTAAGCACGTTCCAAGAAAACGTTAACTAGGCATTTAGCTTACAATGGCGGTTCAGTGGTAGAGAGTTGGGCTATAAATCCGGAGGTCGGGTGTTCCAACCTGGGTTGAGGTGAATTTTTCATCTGTGGCAGAGATGAGAATTAGACCTTCTGCAGAGACACCTCTAAAAAGCATTATGCGGGTCACTCTGTAATTGGGCGGAAACCTGTTGAGGGCCCAGAACAAGAGAGAGATAATAAATAAATAAAATAATAAAACGTCTGGCATAAGAACCCATTGACGATAATGCTCTGTTGTAATGTAGGTAATATGAACTTGAGAGAGATATATTCTGTTTGGTCTATTTTTTATTTCATATCATGAAATGCGAGTATAGGTACATAGACCGGGAGATGGTGACACTTTTTGTGGTGTGATTTGCTACAAGTATGGCGACCATTCAAAGGTTTAATTAAGTACCTACTCCTCAAAACGAAAATGGTGCTAACTCTCTGGGAGTGGGGCCGTTATTGCGTGACGATTGTTTAAACATGTCGGAAAATTTAATGATTTTGGACAATTTGCTACACAAAATTCTTTGGATTTTCTGGTAGTCGGTGACAAAACAAATTACGGAAACGAAACGCCATACTTTTCCGGTGGGCCTTATAGCCCGCCATACTCATTTGAACGTGTCGATTGTTTTTTCTTTTTTTGGGTGATTTGCTACAAGCTCATTTTTTTATGAGCATCAAGTACTCAATCAGTCATTCACGAAAATCAACCTGCCATACCGCAGCGACGGGCCCGCATAGCCGCCATACCGGCACAAAGATGTCATTTTTGTTAATCATTTGAGGGATTTGCTACACCCTATACATTTTTCCACCAGTTATTTTTATAGTTAGAAATAGAAATTTCGATACGCCATACCTGTGGCATGGGGCCAATTATGTATAATATTTTTCCAAAAATGTAAGAATTTTCGGAAAATTTGGGCGATTTGCTACAGTATGGTATCAATTTTTCGTGACAGTTTGAGGTGTAATAAAAGTAAATATCAAGTTTCAAACATGAACTCCGGGCCAATCTTGTTTTATCACTAGTCGCTTAATATTCTCCGCCCCCTCGAACCTCTTAGTCAAGTTGTAAAGGTCCCGGTCGGGGTCGTTGGTTTCTGCATTGCATTCAATTGATCGCAGGTAGTAGGTAGCAGCTGCCGTCAAGTATCTGAACACCCAGTGTACATCAATTTTGATAAAATTTTAAGGCCGTCCTTCAAGACAAACATAATATAATACAAAAACCCATTGTTCTATCACGCGTGTAATAATTGCATAAAAACTATTCAATGCAATACTGTAATAATGCAGTAGGTAAATAATCCCAGCTTCTGCGGACAATCCGTTGTTGAGCTATAAGGGAATATACCCGCCCGATTACGATAAGATTTCGAGGAGGAGGGATATGGTTGGTAGAAGAGGTAGAGACTTTTAATTAGAATACAATGAGAGATAAAATTAATGTTTAACCCTCCCCCGGCCCCGTTGCTCACTGATCTCGAAAAAGAGTCGCGCGGGAAAGTTATAGTTTGTACAAACCAATTTATTTTGATGAGACCTTTCATTAGAATACCGTGAAGGGTAGTACATGCCCCCCCCCCCCATTTTCTAAAGCTTAACTTGGCACCACTAAAGGCATGCATATGCATATGACATCACCAATGGATATATTTCTTGCAGACGTCTCAATCGCCCTTTGTGAGTACCCTATTCCGACAATCTGTTCTGGAGGTATAAGGGAATATACCCGAACACGATAAGAGGTCGAGGCTATGGTTTGTAGAAATTAATTCCTGTCGTTGAGCCCTTTCATTAGAGTACCATGAAGGATAAAACTAGTTCCACTCCCCCCCTCTCCACCCAGTACTTTGATTAGAGGACAGAAAGAAGGGCAGTAGTTGGTAGAAAACGGAAAACCGCTCCTTTCGTTGAGACCTTTAATTAGAATACAATGAGAGATAACATTAATTTTTAACACCCCCCTCCCCCTCGGGCCTCGTCGCTCACTGATCTCGAAAAAGAGTCGCACGGGAAAGTTATACTTTGTACAAACCAATTTATTTCGATGAGACCTTTCATTAGAATATTTTCATATTTCATATTTTTTTTTTATTTGTGTTGAATATACATAAAGTATTTACACATGTCACAATAAGCAAGAGATAACAATCAGATATAACACACTTAAACAAAACATTTAGACTCTAAAAATTCTCTGGTAGAGAAGAATGCTTTTCCGATTAGCCACTTCTTTACTGTACGTTTGAAGTTATCATACTTCAAAGTTGTTATTTTGTCGTACCTAAAAATTGTACGCTATGTGTGTCTGTACTGCGTGTTATGGGGCGCAAGGAATTTATCAAGGTGTACGTTTTTGCCATGTTGAGAGACAGTTGATTCGCGTTAAACCATTTTTCAGTTTTTTCGAGCAATATGTTATTTGTTTCTAACGTGTGCTCCAGTATATAACCTTCGCAGCTTATTGTAGTATCATCAGCATAAAATCTGAAATCAGCATTTACATTAAGAGAAAGGTCGTTTAGGTAAATTAAAAAAAGGATAGGGCCCAAAACGGACCCCTGAGGAACACCCACATTGATCCTCAAAGAGTCTGATTTTTGTCCATTAATTTTGACAGACTGTGATCTACCTTCGAGATAGGATTGTATTAGACCTATACTTTTACCGTCAAAATTGTATTTGATTTCATGCTTGACACTATCAAATGCCTTACTCAAGTCGCAAAAAGTAGACACCATGTATTTCCCCTCCTCAAAGCAACGTAAAGCATTTTCAGTAAAATCAATAATAGCACTTTGTGTACTATATTGTTTTCTAAAATCATACCGTGAAGGGTAGTACATGTCCCCCCCCACCCCCAATTTTGTACAGTTTAACTTGGCACCACTAAAGGCATGCGTATGCAAAATCTGATACCAATTGGTTATCGTATGTAAAAGATATGCACGCTTTACTTTCAAAAACAGCATCTCAGGAAATAATTCGTATTTCAATAATACAATACAATACAATATCAAATTAAAATTCCATGCGTCCTACGTACGAAATTCAAATTACGTACTTTCATTGAATAAAATGTACTTTGCCCTCTAATGACGTGAGCGACCTCCCTCTTATAATTGCTAAACTGTGTAGCATAGAATCGCACCCGATAACGATGAATACATTTGGAGATCATGGCGTTGCCGTGATGATGTGCCTTGGCTCAATAGATGTCGTCAAGAAATTTTCTTTCCACAAAAACGGCCTTTAGAGTCAACATTTTTGGTTGAAATAACATTCATTCAAATATATAATGTTCAGACATTTGCATGAAACAAACATTATTTAGCTAATTCCTGTACTTACACTGTTATTTAAGAAATAAGAATCTTAAAAATTAGCCATATTTATCTTCCATTTTTATCCCACACTGATAACAATTTGTTACAAAATTTACTTCATTCACAAGTTTAAACCTTTAACTACAATCGATCGTTTACAGAAGGTCATTCTTTTACTTCGCAACAAAGTTATTGTGGAAATCGCAATGACACTTTTGTACTAGTTTACCATACATTGTAAACGCCACCTTAAAAAAAATAGTGCAATTTTGAAACAGTTGATAAATTTAATTTTGGAAGTTTCCCCATTTAGGTATCAGACTGTAAATATTTAAAAATTTAGACACAACTTGCCATATGCTTAGCTGACTAATGTACTGCAACTGGACTTTAAATTTGATACAATTAAATTAACAAAAAGTCAAAAATGAACAAAAAAGCGATGATGTTGCCATTTAAAAGAATTCAAGATGGCGGTTGCACTCAAAAGCATGTGTAAAAAAATTATATAAAATAATTTCAAATAGAAGTGTTCTAATTTTCATGTCTACGTCAGTTTGAACGCGAAAGCTTCGGTTCCATTTTTAATAGCGACCCTGTATAATATATTTCGTTCTGCCTAGTAGCTTAGCACAAGGTGGCCACTAGTATTTTCTAGTAATATATGGGGCATGCTCAAGCATTAATAATTGTCCGAACTGCATTTGACAGTAATGTGAATGTTACTGTAATGTAAGTCACACTGTTACGTACTAAACTCAGTTTCTTTTTTTTTACACGGTTGTCAAACTTGTGTGGAAAGTGGGTTGCAGAACTGTCAGGCATATCAATGCATTAACTTGTATTCATAGAAAATTTGTATGTTCAGACAAATTTCTCTACCGTATCAGCACAGACAACATATACAATGTTGTCTATTGTATAAGTAGGGAATGCAATACCGGGATCGCGGGTGCCCGAAATACCGGGATCCCGCAGCATTTTTGCGGGATTAATCCCGCACATAAATGGAGCGGGATCCCGCGGGATTTGCGGGACTGAGGAATTTGTCGCCCAAGGAGACGACTCTGTTTGCTTTGTTAATGAAACGCATTACGGAGAAATTATTTTTAAATAATTGTTAAACTTTTTTGTTAAAAGTGTACCATGATTTTTGAGGCACTTTAGAAGTTCAACTTTTTCTGCTTTACAGGTGATTTTTTTGAGTTCTAAGTTAGGCTGAAGGTACTTTTTTTGTTGAATATTGTGATAGTTAGCGATTTATTGTAATACAGAAGTTAACCGCACAAAATTACTTATTTGCCAATTTATTTAAAATTTTGCGGGATCCCGCAAATACCGTGATCCCGCGGGATTAACATCTAACGATCCCGCAAATACCGGGATTGAGATTTTGCTGCGGGATTGCATTCCCTAGGTATAAGTAATGTATAGGCAAGTTCTACGGAAGTCACGTAATAAGTATAATTCAGTGAGGGAAATAGACATAATTTTTTTAGGCAACCCATTTGTAATGTGTTTGTTTACATCTTAAGAATGTCAAAAAAAATGTATTTCACTCGGTAAACAGATGAGCGACGGTTGGCCTCATGTGAGATCTGATAGTGGTACTATTATGGGCAAAATATAAAGAACACGCTTCCTTCGGTTTGTGATATGGAGTCTGAAGATGATGTGGAGGACGCTAAAGGTGGTGATATTATTAATAAACAAAAAGGGAAAGAGCTCGCGGTATTAAAATAGCGGATAAGGCCCTGCGCTTGAAAATATGACCCAACAAGCTAGTTTCGAGATTCGATAAAGGTGATATAAAAGTAAACAATCGCAATGGGAATGAGATAAGACTTATTAGATAAGGTTTTTAGGCGACACGGCTCCTCTTATCGGAGGTAGGTAACGAAAATTGTGTGTGAGATACACTTAAAACATCAAATCAAAACATTGAAGTAGCTAAAAGGCAATCTTTTAAAACTGATAAAAAAGTAGAGATCGTGTGGACGGGTCCTCATGGATAAGCAGCAGACTTTGGGGATCGAGTGAGAAGGAGAAATGTGTTGTTAGGATGTTCATTAAAATCCTTGACAATCCTGACATTTCCAACCATAAAATTGAGTTATAAGATGGATCCTCGCAATTTTGTCGCTTGGCTGCCCGTGTAGGTACCATAGGTAACTGATAATCCCTATTTTCGCACAGTTAGTAACGGATTATGGAAGGATGTAGATGTAATAAAGAAGAATACTTTATGCGTGAGAATGTCTTAGTAATGCCCCATAATAACTACTTGTTTACAAAAGTAGCAGTTTACCTACCTACGACAATAGCACAAACAACATTTTTATAAAATGCACAAGGACCACTATCCTATAATATTGTGGTATTGGAAACCTTTAGGGCCGGTTGCACAAAGGCAGTTTAAACCTCGTTTAGATTAACGCAAAGGATTAAGACATATGATTAGTTGAAATTTGAAAAAAACGTCAAATTTCAACCAATCTTAGACCGTAATCCACTGATTAATTCCAAGCGAAGTTTAAACTGCATTTGTGCAACCGGCCCTTAATGTCACGCACCTTCCTTAACATGCAGCCTATTTGAAAGTTTTTAATAGGAAAAGAAAGAAATTCTTTTTTAATGCTCGTTTTTCTCCAGAAAGGAAAAAGAGAGAGAGAGCGATATCACCCCTTCACCACAATTGGTTCCCGCGTGGATAAGAAGTACCTATATCATTCACTTATATACAACGGTATTATTCAATATGAGCAAGTTATGTATTTCGCTCTGATTTAATCAAGTACCAATCATACAAGTACAGGCACAGGGTGTTTGTTAAACTTGCTGCAAAAATTAAAGAGTTTATTCCTTGGACTATTCTAAGGATATTTTATCTTTTAATGATTTTTGAAAAAGCGCTTTATTGCGAAAATACAGAGTATGAGCTATCTTTGCAACATTCCGCGATAATTTTGCTTTTGCTTTTGCTTTCGCTTTCGCTTCCGCTTTCGCTTTTGCTTCTGCTTCTGCTTCTGCTTCTGTTTTTGCTTTTGCGATCAGGTGTTGATTAAAAATTTGCTAATTAATGTTTTGAACTTTTGGAAGCGGTTAAAACTGCCGATTGTCATTGTGGTAGAGACTAGATGTTTGCCATTACACACAGAGAGGCGAATACCGAAAATAAAAATAATCGAATCAAAAGAAGGGGATTGAAAAGTGTGCAAAGAAAGCAATAGTTGAAATTACTGCTGAAGAAAAGGAAAGTAGAAAAAGACAGAGGTGAAACGAACTCACAAACGGAAAAGGAGTTTCAATTAAAGTTAAAAAATATGTTTATGTAAAACAATAATGTACTTTAATTTGTGTACTTATTGTTTTTTTGCTGTAATATATTTTATCTTTATTATCTAGGAACCCTTAAAAATAAAAAAACGGAACCGGTATAGAAACTAAAAATTATTAGGCACAGAACCGACAATCTTAAAAAATAATAGCACCTAAGTAGTGCGGAACTGGAATCTATATTTCATATGGGTATAAGTTTTAATTTTAACCCCTGCTAGGGAGTATCAATTTCTCGGAAACTACCGGTCGTGCTGATCAAGTTATAAGGCACCAAGAAGCACTACACGTGGAGGGGGAGGGGCTTCACATTGTAGTCAAACCTTGTATTTTTTCCCTTATAATTTCGTATACAGGTTATTGCAACACAAATAAATATACCAAGACTAACTTACTTAAACATAGCTACTACTATGTAAATGGTGATACTAATTCAGAAAAATATGCATACAAATTATTTAGTTTGTGTGATGATTTATTGCTTATGTAAATAACTGGGTAGGTATATATTGGTTAGGTAGGTGGTAAAAGAATGAGTTTATTTGCCTTAACTATAGTAGGCATTTTTCTAACCACTGTTTTATCATCACAAAACTAACTTCGGTAGAATGGAAATTCGAGGTATTTCTAAGGAATTGCAAGAAATTGCAGACAACGAGTTGAATGAGTGTGCTGAAAGAATCGGTGAAGATTTGCAACACATTCGAGATTGGTTACGACAGCAGCCCCATTTATGTGTTAGATCAGGTCAGATTATCCAACCCATGATAGAATAGAACATCTAGTGTGATTGATGACTATTTCATTAACAGATGACCAATGGTTTATCACATTTTTGAGAGGATGTAAATGGAGCCTACAGCGCGCTAAGGAGAAGCTTGATTATTTTTATGCAATGCGCACCCTGATACCGGAATTCTTCCAAAACCGAGATCCAATGGACCCCGCATTGCAAAGCATACTCGAACTAGGGTAAAGCAGCACTAACTGCACTAATGATACTTACGAAATTCTTGTAGATTTATTTTTCCGCTGCCCAAGACTCAAAATTCGAGCGGTCCTAGAATAATATTTGTAAATTACTCAGTGATTGACTATGACACAATCAATTTCCACGACTTAGTGAAACTTTTCTTCATGACGCTAGATCTATTAATGGTTGAAGATGATAACTTTGTTATATCCGGCCAAATATACATCGCCAGATACGCCGATTTACCACTCTCGTTTTATTTAAAGGCCACGCCAACAATTGCCAAGAAGTTTGCAATGTGTTGGCAGTTTGCCTATCCATTGAGGGTCGCAGGCTTCATTGGTACAGACACTCCTGTTGGCATGGAGAAACTGTTTAACGCCTTCGTCATACCTTTCTTGAGCAAAAAACTCCAAGACAGAGTGAGTAAAATGCGTTTCTATAAACAACACTTAACTATGTCTCCAATTAGATACACATGTACAGCTCACAGAATCATGAAAAAGTTTATTCTCATGTACCGAAAGCATTTTTTCCAGAAGAATTTGGGGGAGAAAATGGATCGTGTCACGTATTAGCAGGTACATAAACATTCCGCGACAGTCCTACACAAACGATATTTGCAGAACAATGGAAAACCAAAATGGAAAGTTACAGAGAATGGTTTTTAGAAGATGCACAGTACATGTCGAAGGAAGAATTACGACCAGGGAAACCGATAACATATAGTGAAGAATTTGGTATGGAGGGAACATTTCGGAAATTAATCTTGGACTAAAGTATATTTTTGACTGCTATGAATTGGAGGATTTAAAACACCACGGCAAATTTCCGAGGCCCCCAATATCTCATTTCTAGCTAACAGCGAATTTCCAAACGTTTTGGCAATAAATACTATAGGTAGACTTAGTCATTGTACAAACATACACTAGTGAGGGGTAGTAAACTCTTAAAGCAAAAATCATGTTTATTTAAAATACCGGGAATTGCAAACGTGCACGTAACATGTAATTCCTTTAATTGCGTAAATTTCTCTTACCGTTTGTCTGTCCGTGGGTTTTATTTTACCACTCGTAAGGTCGTGATTTTGTGACCTTCCACAGAAGTAGAAAATAGTCGATGATACGCGCGTCAAGTGGCGTATCGTTATTTGGTACCTAATCACTCCATGGGAATGAAGAAAAATAGCCTAAACCTTCAAACAACCTGGTGTTCAACAATGCTAGGTGTCACACTCCCTTTGAATTCCCTAAGAATTTTTGTATGCGTTTGCTTTAGAAAAGAATCCCCATGGTAGTGTATAGTATTGCAGGCTGAATGTCTAACGTAGATTTTGTACATTCTTGGGATTGCCTCTCACGGCCAAAGGTGTTAGTTTCGGTCCACTCGGTCAAATAATTCACAACTTTCTACATAAGTAAACGATGGAATATGAAATGTTCAACTTCGGACAAAAACCGTGTAACAAATATCAATAAATAATATTTACACAAAACATTAGATCAACAAGACGAAACTTGATTGAGATTTAATAACCGTGTAGCGGCGAAAAAAACAATCCTACTACAGCGACATTGCATGTCGTAAGAGTCGACTAATCCACATCATTTCGGTGTCGGACCCAGAAGTACGTTATTGCTGCTCTGAATACAGTCGTTGACAGGATAGAGGAGGGTGAACCTTCCTTCGACTGACAGGGTTCAACAGGAAGGCGCATGGTGGCATTATGTGCGAATGCGAGATCCAGTGAACCTTGAAAAGGACCGCTTCTCTTATCACGCCCTGGGACAGCGCGTTCCTGAAACTTGAAAGGTACGTCCCTATAGATACCAAGGTATCACGCGACAGAACTTGGGGCGGATGTTCCACCTGCGCCTCGAAAAGGGAGAGTGTAACAGGTGGTCGCTTCAGGCTTTAAAGATTTTTGTTAAATTTACAAATTTGCCGATATAGGAAATTTTATACGTGTACCGCTTCATAAGAAAAACGGAACCAATATGCGATAAAATAAAGTGCGTAAAGATAAGGACCAGTGTTCAAGAGGTGAGACTCGAAACGTTAACAATTAATTCAAGACAATGAAACCACTAACAACTAACAAACATGATCAAGATGTTTTTCAAAATAGAGAAAAAAAACCAAAAAGGCCAATATACAATCATGAAGACACTGGAAGTGCAATGAAGAGCTCATAGAAGATTAACAAAATTGTTGAAAAAAATGAGAGAAATGTGTGATGAATAAATACATTAGACATTAGAGTGGATCGAATTCAATGGGAGGAGAAGATTGCAACTAACCAGAGCCAGGTGGAAGAAGAAATCCAAGGGGAAGAAGAGTCGAAATACCACAATTGTAATGATAGAATCAACAATAGAAGGCAAGTCAATTCCTTTGGAAGGAGTTATAATAATTATAACAATTGGAGAGAAAGATGAAGTTATGAAGAGAATAGGAATTATAAAGAAAGAACTCCTGTTCCTCGGCCATATCTCGAGAACCGTTCGTCGTATGACTTAGGGGTAAAAAATTATTGGGTAAATCGGTCATGAAGAATCGCTGCAAAATATTTTCAAGTTCTATAAATGACCACTAGAGGGCGTAACTGCCATCTTACATTATAAAATTGCATTTTCTTTAAATTTCGCATAATAAACTAAACATTCTTTTTTTACATTTTTAAAGAGAACCCGTTTATCTATCGTTTTCGTAAAAATAAAAACTCATTTATTTCAAAAACCAAGATGGCTTGGGGCGTACAAGTGTTTTTGCCATAACCTGCTTTAACTTCTTAACCGTTGGACCGATTGTAACAATTTTGGTATCGTTGAAAACAGCATTTCTTGGGCAACAAGGATCAAAAAATATAGTTAATTTAGTTGAATCCAGCCGCCAGGGGGCTAGTTTTGACACTATGATCCAAAATCCTAAAAAAATCAAATGGAATGATAAGACTTTTTCTTTATGAAAAAGTAGCCAAATAACACCCAAAGAGGCCAGTGAAAACCGTTTTTCAAAATCTCGTTCCTAACCTCAAATATTGGGAAAATGAGATTAATTAATTAATTAATAAAAATGTTTAGATTGTATCTTAAATTTGTATTTGTCGATGGCGCGAAAGATTGTTTGGAAAAGGACCCAACACTTTTTGGCAGGCCTTGGAAAATTAAACAAATGAAACACGAAAATAATAACAGCCGTAATTTGTAAATTATTTTGCTGTGTTTACAGAAAGTGCAGTTTTTTGAATATGTAATCATTTCTAAAATGCCGATTTCTAACCAAGAAGCTTTTAATGTGCTGGCGGCGATGGTTCGTGGTCGATTCGGATAACGCAAATGGAAGATGCGGGCAGCGATGGTCGCATTTTGAAAACACTCAAAATATATCGCCAGCATATTAAATGCTTCTTGTTAGAAATCGGCATTTTAGAGAAGATTACAAATTTTAAAAAATGCACTTTCTGAATGTAAACACAGCAGAATAATTTACAAATTACGGCTGTTATTATTTTATAGTGCATCGTGTTTCATTTGTTTAATTTTCCAAGGCCTACCAAAAAGTGTAGGGTCCTTTTCCAAACAATCTTTCGTGTCATCGACAAATACCGGAAATGCGTCAAAAGTAAATTTAAGATACAATTTCAGCATTTTTATTAATTAGTTAATCTCATTTTCGCAACATTTGAGGCTAGGAACGAGATTTTGAAAAACGGTTTTCACTGGCCTCTTTGGGTGTTATTTGGCTACTTTTTCATAAAGAAAAAATCATCATTCCATTTGATTTTTTTAGGATTTTGGATCATAGTGTCAAAACTAGGATTCAACTAAATTAACTATATTTTGGTTGATTCTTGTTGCCCAAGGAATGCTCTTTTCAACGATACCAATTTTGTTACAATCGGAAAGCAGGTTATTGTAAAAACAATTGAACGCCCCATTTTTTTAAATAACTGAGTTTTTGTTTTTACGAAAATGATAGATAAACTGGTTATCTTTAAAAATGTGAAAAAAGAATGTTTAGTTTATTATGCGAATTTAAAGAAAATGCAATTTTAAAATTTAAGATGGCACTTACGCCCTCTAGTGGTCATTTTTAGAACTTGAAAATATTTTCCAGCGATTCTTCATGACCAATTTACCCAATAATTTTTTTACTCCTAACTCATATAGGACGAACGGTTCTCGCGATATGGCCGAGGAACAGTCTTGTTATGTCACCCGGTACAGCTCCGCACCCGGAAAACTGCAAAGACGTGGAGCTCCACTAGTCCCTTGGAGGTTACGAAGAACGCAGGACCAAACCCATTTAATTAAATTCACAAAAAATTATTTATAGAAAAATAAAATAAAAGAAGAAACAAAAATAACTGAAGAAAGAAGAGAAATTAAACATATTGAAATTGAAGGCACCAAAAACAAAAGGGAAGAAGAAAATTTAAGTAGGTATGTGATTTGATTGAAAACTTAAAGCAAATCAAATAAGAAATTGAAGAAGATGAAGCAAGAGGCCATGGATAGTCTACATATTGTTTTAAAGAGCTTGGGGAAGGTAGCAGAGAAAGCTAATGACAATGGGAATATATGAAGATTGTTCTAGAAGAATTCCTTCGAGTCAAAGAGTTAGCATGGAAATTTCGCTGAGGAAAAGTGAACAAGTGGCTTAAGAAACAAATGTTCTTCGAATTCTTTGAGGTATGCACTAATAGTTTTCCTTTAGAGAAAGGATAGATATCGATTCTACTTCCCTTCAGACATTGAATAAAAAATTAAGTTTATTCAATGCTTCAGAGCAGAAAAATTATGAAAAACGAGTGATAGTTCGATTGAATGTTTGTGAAGTGAAACTGAACATAAAAGCAGACGCAATTACGAAAAAGGCGAGTCATATGAAACTATAAAAACTATACTATCGTTGCCACACCTAAATTCTATAGTTGTTTATCTATCATTTTGGTAAGTATCCACTCGATTGCGGGAATCAATCCTTAAATCAGATACACTACGACGATAAATTAATCTGAAAAAAATTGTTACAGTTAAACACGTAAACAAATGGCGATTCGTCCGATTTCAAAAGAGTTGAAGGCAATAGCCATAAATGAACTGAATGAACGTACTGAAAAAATTGAGGAAGACCTACTTCATCTACAGGAATGGTTCAAAAAGCAGCCGCATTTGAATGTCAGACCAGGTAAGCTTGCATCCAAATCCACAGTAATTCATCTTACCCATAACTTATTTTTTCCTCAGATGACCAGTGGCTGGTAGCGTTCTTAAGAGGTTGTAAGTGGAGCTTGCAACGTACCAAGGAAAAAATTGATTATTTCTACACACTTCGCACACTGATTCCAGATGTGTTTCAAAACAGAGATCCACTCGATCCTTTCATACAGAATATGCTAGCAAAGGGGTAGGCACCGTGTCATATCTTAGATACCTACTCTAGTCTGATTTTAGAATTATTTATCCACTACCTAATGTAGAAGACCCCAATGGACCCAGAATAATACTTTGGGATTATTCGGTCATGGACTATAATACCATCAGATTCATAGATTTGTTCAAGTTATTTTTTATGACAATGGAGATATTAATGGTTGAAGACGACAGCTTCGTGGTCTCTGGGGCCGAATTTGTAATAAATTACGAGACAGTTCCGCCATCGTTCTTTTTGCAGTTTACCCCCGCATTAACAAAGAAATTTATAATGTGTTGGCAAAACGCGTACCCTTTGAGAATAAAAACCATGGTTAGCATCAACGTACCTCCCGCTTTAGAAAAAATTTACAATATCTTTTGCAAACCGTTCTGCAGCCAAAAAATACAAGACAGGGTAAGATTAAGTATCAGATTTCCTTGTAAGCTACATAATCCAATCAGGTGCATCTGTACAGTTCCCAAAACAACGATAAGGCCCATGCTCACATTCCCAAATCCGTGTTTCCGGAAGAATTAGGTGGCAGAAATAGTCCTCGCTCCGAAATCATAAGTAAACCTTCGATGCACCCATAAACCCGCTATTTAAGTTATTTTTTTAGTGCAATGGAAGAAAAAAGTTGAAAGTTACCGAAGTTGGCTATTGGACGATGATAAATACTGTTCTAATGAGCAATTAAGGCCAGAAAAGCCTAAGACATACGACGAAGAATTTGATATGGAGGGAACTTTTAGGCAATTGATTTTAGATTAATCATTCGAAAATTACCTCTCAGGTTATTATAATAATTAGAAATTTACATTACGTAAAATGTAAATAAGAAAGATGGTAAAAAAGATTTAACTGATACGTGTATATTTTTATTTATCCTTGTTGAAACTCTCAACTGTTTCAACAACACCTTTGCACAGGGCGGCATGAAGGGGTCGGCCTGCCCCGGGCGCCGCCGTCACTTCTGGGGGGTGCTTCTCAAAACTTAATCTGCGCTCTACAAAAGCAGATTACAAAGTCTCGCAATGTTATCGATAGAAAAAGAAATCTCTCTAGAGATCAATCATGTGATGTAGTAGACAAAATTTAGTGAAATAAAGGCACGTCGTCATGTGTATTTTGAACAAACTTTGATGCTGTATCTTAAAAACCAAGCAAGATATAGAAAATATAAAAATACCCCCTTACTAAAAGACTATTTTTACATAACGCTTATTTTTTATCCTTCTTTGATATTCCCACAAATAACTGAGTTATAAACAAAAACTTTTTATTGCATTTTTGGACTTTTGCACTGTTGCCACGTTCGCGCAAGTCATACGTCAAAATGAACATCGTTGATCTATGCAAATTTGAAAAGTAACTACGAGAAGTGCAAACTGCATCACTCTCGCATCGCAAAATATACCTGAAAAACATCGAAAACAAGCAATTTGGAACACCCTGTACATATCTGTTTCCACTGTACCTACCGAGTTGTAAATTTGGCGGCAAATGGTAGAGGGGGGAGGGGATGTATGAGGGTGCAATTTTGGTTGGCCGCGCCGGTCACACGGTGGTGTTATTTTCTATTGATGGTTGGGAGATCCGCCATGTTTTGGCCAAATACAGCGGATTGGTGGAAAATTAACCTCGAAACCAAGGTAATGAGTTTATCTTGCTGGACACAAATGTGACTCTCTGAAAAGAAAAAGTAAAAAAATTGCTGTGGTTAGCACAGATACCACCAGCACACCTGCGCATGCGTGATTCTGGCCTTTTATGTTAAGAATATGTGCGCCAAATTTAGTTCCAATCGGTGCAACCGTTTGGCCGGAAACGAGAGCTTGACACACTTGCGCATGTGTGTCTGCCCAAAAGTTTTTCACATCTTCCGTTTATGTCCGAATATATGTACCAAATTTGGTTTAAATCGGTTCAGCCGTTTAGCCGGAAATGATAGTACAGACAGACAAACCGACCGACACACCGAACGATATAATCGAGATTTTGTTTGATTCCGATTCTTGGTTTCAAAACGTGCATTTCCATAAAAAAAAGTGGGGGGGGGCTATTTTTTACCCCAATTGAATGCATCCCCTACCAACGTGCAGATGGTAAAAATAAAAAAAAGGTTTTCTTCGTCTTAAGGCGAGTCACTTTAGCTCATTTTTTATCACCAAATTTATTCAAGCCTAGGCTAAAAAAATAACATTTTGATAAACAATGGTAGGTATTTTCAGACAAATTCCAGAATATCATTTATTTCTTTTTTTTATGCTCATATTATAAGAATTTACTCTGTCTATCATCGTTTTCCGCCAACTAGCATCAGGGACCCGGGCCCAAATGAAATATCGGTTCCGGTTCTGTTTATATTTAAGCGAAAATATTTATAACGGTTCCGGCCGGTTTCGGTTCTAAAACGAAATAACGGTTCGGTTCTACCCATTTTTTTCGGTTCATTACGGTTATTTGCCGTTCTAGTCTTTTAGAAAGTATGGCATTCAAAAAATTCATTATAACAATGTGATTTGTTAATTAATAGGTGTGAAAAAGAAGTCATGAATACTAAAACGTGACGTATCGTCAGTGTAGCTAATTTGTAATGACAAGGGGAATAAAGGAGGAAGAGGGAAATATGTATTTAACTTAATTTATTACTAAAAAACAGAAAAAATATACAAAAAGTAAGAAAAATACGTATTGTTTTTTATTTTTATTTTCTTAAACCTCGCTCCTCCTTTTATTATTTACATTTAGGGTAGTTGCTAAATTAGCGCCACCGCCACCCGTAATACCTTCAAATTCGACACTTTTTATAATCCACCGATGGCAATGGCAATCATAGAGTAATATTTTATCAATTTTCAGGACGTGGTTGTCGGCGCGTCCTTCAACTTCCAATAACCTGTTAAGAACCGTAAAAAACCAAAAACAACCGAAAAAAGTAATATAGGTTCCGGTTCTCAATACGTTTCCATTTCTCAAGGAATAACGATTTCGGTTCGGTTTTCGGTCCAGAAAAAAATACCGGTTTCGGTCCGGTTTTCGGTTCTTTTTCGGACCGGTCCGAGTCAGGTTTGACGCTGCGAGAATTTAAACTTTAACTGCTTATTGCTCCTCCGACACAATTATAAGTATTAAAACATACGCATCTAGGACTCATGGTTTGTTACCATGGCAGCAGGGCTCACTGGCGTAGCGGTTTTCTTTTGTCGGGAAGAAAATTGCATTAGAAATAAAACATGCTGATTTGCTATTGGTTTAAAATAGTCCAGAATCCCGTTGGTTCCGTTTTTAGTCTGATATAAATAGCTCTGCGCTAGACTAGCCGAGAGAAATTAGTAAGGTCTTTGGAGTTACACACCTCGTATGCGCGAATTTAATAGTTACGAGAAATACGTAGCGTCTTTTGAAATTGTATACTGAGAGGTTAGTGGCGTCTTTGGAAGTGTACACATAGTGCTCACGTATATCAGATGAATCACCTTTGAATTTTGTACGCTTTACAGTTCCGATTGTAGGTCTTTTAAAACTTGTACTGTGCGTTTTTGAAGTGACTACTTCTTTATCACTCGATATGCACTATATGTTTTGGCCGAGAATAAAATCATCTTACGCGTAAGAGATGATAAAGTGCGCTTTAAATCCTGTGGTCGTTACGCGTAACGCTCGACAGTCGAAGGCGAGCTCGGTCCGCTCACTTGGCTCACAATTGTTGAAAGCGCATTTGCCCACTTGAACGGAAATTGCGCCAAAAGTAGAAAGCGAAGGATTATAAGAGAGAAAGAAGTGGTAATTTCTGTCGGCACTTACCCAAGTGCCACTTTCGTGTTTTTGTTTTTTTTTATTGAGGGAGGTTTAATGATTTGCCTATGGCTTTTTGACGTTACATTCTGTGAATGCTCGACTCCTTCAACCATATAGAAGCGGAGTAGCTTCAGAAAGAAATTTACCTGCTTCCATAGGCTAATTTGCCGTTATTTTTTATGAGGGTGTCGCAGAGCTCTAAATCTCGCTTGGTTGCTAAGTAGTCTTTTGGGCAGAAAAATTGATTTTGCATAGATGAGAAGGCCTTCCACATTTAGTAATACCCCGTTTTAAAGACGATGATTAAGGTTAATCGATTAGTAACAACATTAAAAAGTTAGCCACCTTTATTAGGTAATATGTTTAAACATTGTTTGTGAAACGGGATATAAGCCTATAAGCAAATAGTAATTATGGTTACTCTTTGGTATACCTAAGTCTGTTTTATATGTTTTTTTTAATTATAAGTAATATTGTGTTTGTTTTCGACATCTTCCCATAGTTGGACGCAAGTATTGCGAGATATAATACCTGAATTTTTTGGTAACTTTTGTACGTTACCTATGACGATAAAGGTTTATGACGACAATTAATATGAAAATGAGCCATAATATAAAATCAGCGAGAAGGTAAGCATTGACCTTAAATATAATCGGACTGTGATGTTGGTACTGATTCAGTTGATCATGGAAGCTAAAAACATACAGTAAGAATCAATTACTACTCTTAAGCAGGGGTTTGTAAAACGACATTTGTTTGATTTTTTTAGTTATAGCAATGAAAAAACTCGTGGTTTATTACAACAAAAAGCAATAAAAGAACTCAATGAGGACCCAGCAAGATTGGATGAACATTTACTACATATACGGAAGTGGTTGGAAAAACAACCTCATTTATCTGTCAGATCAGGTGAGTCTCCCAATAGCTAATATGCTACTTTCAAGGCGATTTGCACACATAACTGCTGTTAGTCTTATTTTTCAATAAGAAATTTGAACAAAATAAAAATAACGATAAAAACTCATTGAGACTAATATATAAGAGTAGTGCCAAAGAAGCCAACAACGATAGCTTTTAATGTTGCAATTGGATAGTAGGTTACAGGTATGATAGGCAGACTGGCTTAGAGGTCTCGATTTTCTTTTAGCTAAAGATTACCTAATAACTTTTCCCCCATTATATCTCAGCGCATTAATGATTTTATTATAATACTAATTGTGCTCATGCTTATTTATGGGCTGTTGGAACTAAACGAGCAACTCTCTGGAAAAAAACCAAAGCTTTTTTAACTGTTTTCTGCCCGTGTCTAATGGTCGATTCTCACTTGGCGACGCGACGCGCAGCGGCAAAATATTGCATCCAAAAGTTCTCATGTTTTCAAGTACTCGTACAGCAGTTCTAACTAGAGGCACGACGCAGCAGCGAAGCGAAGCGTCACAAATCAAACGGTTCCAAAAGTGCTGTTGCGCGTTGCGACGCGTCGCCAAGTGTGAATCGACCATTAAACTCATAATAGTACACGATTCTCACATAAAGGTCAACCTTCACTCATCTGTTTGCCGAGTGAATACCTTTTTTAGCAATCTTTTTAAACAAACACATTGAAAATGGGTTTGCCTAGAAAAATTAAGTCATGAGTCCCCTTAGTTAAAATGAATGTAATTAATATTTCTGTCACATGATGCGTACATCACGGTTTGCTGTTACGCTTCGGAACACGGAACAATACACATGTTTCTCAATTCTCTCTCGTGCGCTACTTAGAATTGCGACAACCGTACTGTTCCGTGTGAAAGACAAGAACGCAGCGCAATAGCTGATCGTGGTGTACGCATCGATTAAGAGAAAGCGCGAACGCTCTCTCCATGTGATAGAAGCAGACAGAAATATTAATTTTAATTAAAGGTACTACTGACTTAATTTTTTTATGCTTTTCTAATGTGTTTGTTTACTTACATATTAAGGTTGCTAAAAAATGTATTTCACTCTGTAAACAGATGAGCAAAGGTTGGCCGTATGTGAGATAAGACTACAATAAATATGCAAAAAAAAATACAATGACAAACTATAAAAAATGTTAATGATGGATTTATGACTTTCGGTTGAATAACTACGCGCATAATCTTTTTTTATTAAAACATATTTGGTTTTATTGGGGATTGTGTTAAAAATGCAATGAGTAGGTAATAAACTGAACGCAGGGCGTTTCATTTTTTTTTTCATACATTTTGTAAACTTTATGTAAATTTTATTATTGTATTTATGTACCTATGGGACCATACTCGAGACAGAACAAATTTAATATTCAATTCAAGTGCGATTACCTACATCACTCTAGTATCTGCATATATCACCTTTTGAGCTACAAATTTTATGCAATGAATTTTGAATCTAGAGATAAATAAAATAGCGACTTTTTAAGTTCTTTTCTAGTTGAACCTTTCGATGCATGTTTAGATTTCAACGAAGCAAGAGCAGAAAATCCTGTTTGACAAAGGTGAGCCATATAGGAAAAACAAACAAAATCTATCCAGACGTTCCACTTGCCCTGTATACCTCTTCCGACCCTTCGTTTTTAAGGTATTCACTTCGACTTCAGCAATAGATATGTCTCGTCCACACGATTCATTTTCCTTTATGGGTACTCTCCTCTGACAAACTGTTATCAAGATATTCGCTTTTGAAATTTTGACGTCACCAATGGATATACTTCCAGAAGTCCTAATCGCGTTTTGTAAGTACCCTCCTCCGACAATCCGCTCTTCATGTATAATGAATTATAACCGATCACGATAAGAGGTCGAGGAGGAGGAGTATGGTTCACATTAATTCCTTTCATCGAGATCGAGTACCATGAAGTCTCCCCCCCCCCCTTCGCCCTCAATTTTGATGGGGTAAAAGGTGATTTGTGGGGGCGCCCTCCCCTTTAGACAATAAAATTTGATGACCGTTTGGTACACCTCAAGGTATAAGCTACCTATATACCAAACAAATTCCAAGACTCCCAAGGCAATTCCTCTAAAATAAGTTCAACACGGCAGAAGTGGATCCAGACGGCCAATTAGTCACTTTTCTATTTACTAAATAACCCTTCAAACGAACAATGAAAAATAATACGTAATATCTGCTTTTTGCAAGCAAATCAAAATAAAATTCATATGTTTAACTCCGTTAGAAGACTTCCCTAACTTAGTCTTGTTGCGTGTAAAGCGAGACTTCCATCATAATATAATTATTTTTTCTGCTACAGAATCGCGACTCAGGTGATTGTTCCTGAATACTCAACGAATCGTTTACATTATTATCAAATGCCTTTCATGCCTTAAGACTAAAACGCACCACGCACGCAAAAGCTATAGATACAGTGCGGTAAACTTAACGTGAAAGCAAAAATTAAACGGTATGAATGCAAAATAAATTTACTGAAAAGCTCAAAATTTCGGTACTTACAAAACGTAAGCAAAAGATTTTACGTTTCAGTTAAAACATCAAAAGTGAAAGGTCCCCTCTAAACAACAACTTATAAAGTTCGACTATTTCAATTTTCGTGGAAGGATCGACGGTTTCCCAGCCGGCTCAGTGTACCAAATACGACAGCGTTAAAATTTAAAGCTTCCTTAATTAATTGTGCGGCCTGCGGAGGTCCTAAAAATCTGTAACTGGTCTTAAAATTCAAATTAATTAAGTGTGCTTCTTTTGAGACCCCCCGCGACTTACGATGCTAGTTACTGAAACACGTTTATTTAGCTGCTGTTAATTGACCTTAATTAAGTGGCCGCGCGGATTGAAATTTCTAAAGTCGGTCGTCCAGTAAGGCTCGTTGTTAATTGGAATTACACGGGTCCGCATAAAAGTCCCTTTTAGAAATGATATGAGCGTAAACCTGCATGGCCTTACAGCTTTAATGCTCTTTTTAAATTACCATAGGAAACAAAAACATGCTAATAATGTCTTAACGTGGCTGAAATTCTCAAATATTAATGTGTCCTTGTCTTCTAAATGATGGAGGAGACTTTTTCCAAATAATTTTATGATGCAGACGCTTTTAAAGGAGTGATACACCTGCATGTCAGCATACATGTGAACTAGACACGTCTTAGGAACCGATGTATAAAATGAGCTATATAGAGCATTCGGACGCAACGAAATATGTTGACGGGAACGGTTGAAAACAGTGGGCAAATTAATTGCAGCTTTTATTTACGATAGCGGCGCCTGAAACACCCAACTTAAAACGCTTCTAGATATCGGGTGTTCATCTACAGAGTCCTCATAAAAGTATGTAAACTTCAAGTCGGAAAATAGGTGCTTCGTTACAAAAGCAACTCGATTCCTTACGACTAACATGTCGAAAGCCGAGTTGCTCGCATGTGCAGAACTAACTTTCTTATTGGTGGTGGGTATAGGGAGGTAACTACAAAGTGTACAATATGTCTGTAAAGTTGGCCCCAATTGCATAGCTGAGTAGAATGCTTTCAAGTTCAGTTCTTGAACACGTGTTATCCTGAGCCATAATTTTTATGTAGGTAACTTTCATGTAGCTTTTATCAAAGAGTATTGTATACTCTTTGGTCTTTGCTTTTATGTAACGGCCGAACGCGGCGCGGCGAAGCACCTTTTTCGGTTACCTGAATGAAAAGTAAAATTCTTACAGACGATCATACCCTGCTCACGTTTCTGCGAGGATGCAAGTGGAGCCTTCAACGTGCTAAGGAAAAGATCGACTACTTTTGGACAATACACAGCTTTCTTCCGGATCTCTATTTAGATAGAGATCCCTACGAGGAAACTATGCAACGTATTCTTAGGAATAGGTATGAATAATAACCTCTTAATACATAAGGGCTTAAGTCTAACATTTACAGAGTGTTATATCCTCTGCCAAACCCTGTTAGACCCGACGGTCCTAGAATATTATATTTAAATTTGAAGCGCATCGACTTTGCCTCAATGCCATTGTTTGACCTTATCAAGTTATTTTTGATGTGTGTGGATGTATTACTGCAGGAAGACGAAAATTTTATTATTTCTGGGATGATTATAATGTATAATGGTGGAGACCTACCGTTAAGCTATTTATTGCAATTTACACCGGATCTCATGAAGAAAATTATTATCAGTCTTGAAAATGCATATCCTATAAGGATTAAGGAGCTTATTTGGATGAATTGTAGCTCAGCTGTGGAGAAAATATTTAACCATATTTGTATACCTTTGATGAGCAAGAAACTAGCAAGTCGGGTAAGTACTCGTTTTTGGCACCATTTGGTGTTCAACAAAATTATGCAGTTACATCTAATTACTGAAGAAAATACAGAAAATGCCTACGAATACGTACCACTAACTTTCTTTCCCGAAGAACTTGGTGGAACGAACGGACTATTCCCGAAAGTGGCAGGTGATCCACAACAGCGCGGTTTTCAAAGTGGTTTTATATTTATAATCGCCATTTTAGATGACTGGAAAATGAAAATGGAAAGCAAAAAAGAATGGTTCCTTGAAGAATGGAAATACGGTGCAAATGAAAAATTAAGACCCTGTACATCAAAGTTGTACAGTGAAGAGTTTGGTATGGAAGGAACATTTAGAAAATTAAATTTAGATTAGCAGGTGACTGTTTTACATACGTTCCAAAATTGGATACCTTTGGCAGGGCGCGCAAATTTACATGACGTGGACGGTGTTCGTGCATTTTATTTGTTCTAGGTACTTATTCTATTGATACGGCACTGGGCACGATATAAGTAGGTTATGTCGTTTACTATTTTACAATTATACACTTTTCAAAATCAGATCTCTTACATGTTTAATTTAACCTATTCCTCCGTGCTGTTTTATTTATACTAAGTATATAGCTATCGATATGGTTCAAAATTCAAATAAATAGAGTTGCGACCTGAGCTGACAAAAACTTCCCTTAAATAAAGTAGAAGTGAAGTAGAAATGTATACCTATGAACGTAAGAACACTTTGATATCTAATTATCACCGTGATTTTCGACGAAATAAGCGAACACTGTTAATGTAATAAACATCATTGGCGTAACTACAATGCCTCAAAGGAACGCAATGAGGACGGGCCCCGACTTAAAAGAGGCCCCGGCAAGAAATGGACAAAAATTTAATTCAATAATAAAATTGAAAAAAAAACGAAACTGCATGCTTCCTTTTACAGTTTAAAGTTACAGTCCGAAGAAAATTCTGAATCATTGTTCACGGAGGGTAAATATAGGTGAAAATATCCTTTCCCATTTGTGAAATATAACATTCCGAAGTCTCTTACATAAAGTACATGAAATACTTTGTTAATTAGCGCGACCTCCTCCAATCCAGAAGGTATCTGGAGGTCTTGGATACGGTAACCTTAGACTGAAGTTGTATTTCGAGATGAATGCCGCTAAGTAATTTTAACACTCCAGCATTACCTCTGCACGGAGTAGCAGACATTTAAAAAGGAGCAGATTCATACACAAAGAATTGAAGTGGCTAATCAAACTAAACGGGTTTAAACATCGAAAGAACTGGCCAATATTAAGCAAATCAAAATAAGGATAACACCTCGTGTTGGATTGGTAATATGATAAGTTGGACTATGCTCTGTAACTGGAACGATATCGATAGCCTGTGGTAGGTATCCTCACCCTTGTTTGGCACGTTGTTTGTATAATCATCCTTGCCTGGCACATTGTTTTGTAAAACGCATAGACACGCCATGTGAGTGAAACACGATGAGGAGCAGGTTGCAATACCTCTCAATTATCTCATAAATAAAAAAAGTTGACATCGCGCAGCCTGCGCACATCTGATTTTTACTATAAACGATATGCTCGTCTTTGCTAGGAGCATATTTACGATTAAATTTCAAAGAAATATCTCCATAAACAAGAAAATTAGATTCGCACAGTTTACGCATGCGCTCATCTGATTTTTACTGTGGGCGATATGTTTAGACGTCGTCTAGTATAAAAACAGTGGCAGGTAACCGCTCCCTGCAAAACCGGCCGCCTGTGAGGAGTACACCATTTGTGCTATTATATTTTCATTTCAATCTATCCCATGCGAAAAAAAGACATCAATATTGCAGTGGGCGGCTACCTGCGTGACTGACGTGACTGTTTTTTTTACTAGACGACGTCTACCTTTACTAGAAGCATCTGTATTAACGTTTCGCAATAATAACACCTGTATATATAAGAAAATTAACTTTGAGTAATCTGCGCATACGCGTTTTTATAATATATGCATTTACTGGTACATGTGGTAAAAATTTCTCAAACTGTCACCGTACATAAAATAGTTGGCATTGCGCAGTCTGCCCATGCGCACATCTGATTTTTACTATATACGATGTGCGGTCCCTAGTTAAAATTAAAAAAAAAACATCTCCATATATAAGTAAGTTGATTTTGCGCAGTATGCGCATGCGCACATTAATAGTCAAGGACTTTTTTTGGTCAGGTATCAGAATACAAAAAGGACGCACTAAATATATTAAAAACTGTACCCGTAGGTAAAGCCTCAGACGAACTAAGAGAAAAAGTTGTTGCAATAGCGCATCCAGCTTCTTTGAAATATGCGCCAAAAATCACGGTACAAACAGGGTCTCTTTAAATGTCCCGTAGTGCGTAGGAAAAAATTTCGGGGATTTCAGGATAAGGTCCAGTTAAGGTAAGTTTGCAATTTGCCACGTGTTTTTAGCTTATAATTATATACCTACTATGTAGGTACTATACCAGACTCGACGAATTTCGTACCCCCTTCTTAAGCCGTAGTAGATCTCGCTTTGGCGCCATCTAGTTATATTGCGATTTAAATTACAGAAAATAGAAAAACGTCTTTCCGTGCATCTTTTTGGAAATTATCTTCTATACACACGTCTGAAGTTATGCGCGTACATACATTTCGACGGTACCTTTTTATTTATATAGATTTTTGAAATGTTAAGAGATATGGAAATTTAAAGAAATTAGGATTTTTGAAGATTTGAGAGTTTGTGAATTTGAGACTTTAAAACATCGAGGTCTCTGGATTAAGAGATTTTGGAATTTTTCAAATATTGGGTAGTTAAGGTTTAAAAACGTTTGTAATTTTTGAGGCTTTTGACACATTGAGATTTTGGAAAGTTGTTTTTTTTATATTTTGATATTCTGATATTTTAAAAAGAAATTTTGGGAATTTGATGTTTTGGGATTTTAAAAGAGAATTCGTGAATTTGGGATATTTGACATTTTGGGAATATCAGAATTTGATGTGAAATTCTCTGGAAGCTTTGGAAATTTTGAAATCCTTTTAAAACTTTCGAATTTTTGGAACCTTGATAATTTGAGATTTCGAAAATCCGGAAGATCTTGGTAATTTGAGGTAGGAATTTTTTGAAATTTCGGGATTTTTAAAATGTTAGAAATCTGAGGTTTGATACTAATTGGTAATTTTAACATTTTTCAAATTTGGGTTTTTATCGAAGCATGGGATTTCGGGATTAGGTACACGATTTTCAAATTTGTGCTCACATTTTGGAATTTATTTATTTTGGGTCTTTATCTCCATGTCCGAACCCAGTACCGCAGTCGAGCTTCAACTCAACTGCGCCACATGGGCAATTTTAAAATATGCATTGACAATTTGAAATTTTAGGATTTCTAAAGCTTTGGAGGTATAAGATTTTGGAATTTATTTGAAATTTCGGTAATTTACATTTTGAGGTTTGTAGATTGTTGGAACTAGAGAAATTTGGAACTTTGAAAGTTTTAAATTTTGGTAATGGGCGATCATTCATTGGGGCGATCAAAAATGAGTTGCTGTGGAGTCGCCTATTTCGAAGTTCAAATTAAATATGATTTTCCATGTAAACAAAAATTCCAGAGGTAAGCAACTCATTTTTGATCGCATAGTAGTTTAAAATTTAGAGATATTTGAAAATTTGAGTATTGGCCATAAAAAAATACAAAATATAAATTGTTCTGTGGGATTAAGATTTCGGATTTGAAATTTTGAGGTTTTTTAATTTTTGGTAGTGCTAGAACTTTCGGAAATTGGAGAATTCGGATGGAATGTTGAAATCTTGGAAATGTGAGATGGGGGAGAGATTATAAAAGTTAATATTTTAGGATTTTTTTTTAAGTCTTAGGATTTGAGATTTTAGGTTTTTTGCTTTGGGATTAAGCTTCATACTCCACCGCACATACTTTTTAATCAATCTGAAAGTAGTTCTCCAATTTAAGGCACCTTGTACCTCTTATAATTACCAAGTTAGCAATAGTGCAGACTTAAGTTTGAAAGCCCTGTAAGACCAAATAAAACGCTTTTACCAATATATTTATATTAAATTAACATATATCCGTGTTTTGCATACACTAATAAAATTTTAGATGTTCCATTCCTTCAGGCATGAAGCTTCTTTTATTATCAACTCCTAAAAATCACTACATGAGAATTTTAGAAAAAAAAAGGGGTAACACAAACCTAATTCTGCTAACAGTTTTTCAGGAATATTCCGTAAATGGAAAGGCACACTGGGTTGAGGACCATGACAATCAGCAATCACCTGCTTGACTTTTTCTAACCTAAAGTACTCTCTCTTCAAAGTGGGCGCACGTGCGAGATAAAGGGCACACTGGGCCAATAAAACCTCCCTATCACCTCTGTCTAACAATTGACAGCCGTGCATTGTGCTAACAGCAAGTTGCAACGAGTTAGGATCTGAATTTCCCATTTCCTCGCTTGCTGCACGTACCAATCGACGAGCTATGAATAATGGATCCTCTCCACTCACTAGCATCCTTGCTGTCCAGTATATGGCGGCATTATCGTTTGAACCTCGGATTGATTCATGCATTGCTGCAATTGTGTTGTGGTGCTCCTCTCCCCTACGATCATACATCATATGCGATTTCTAAATTCGATATTGATTATTACAGCTATGGCAGATAAGTGAAAATACCTTCATTTCCGATTTTATGCTACCATAACCATCATGACATAACATAAGCTGCAGATTGTTCAGAGCAATTCTTGCATCCCCATCACTTGTATCTACCAACCACGTAATGTCAGAATGAGTAATAACTGGCCTAAGATCAGTGATACAAATGCATGTAGAAAATAAAGCATTAATTACCTACCTCTTGCAATTTGTGCCTTGAAATAATTTGTTATGTACAACATTTATGGATAATTGCCTAGTGGTATCTTCCAGAATTGCTATCAAATCACTACGTTTCAGCTTCTGCATCACTATCACACGAAGTAAATTTAATAATGCACTTTTTATGCAAAAGGACGGATTCTCTGTAGTTGCCCCTATGAGCGTTAGTGTCCCTCTTAAAATGTATTCCCACAGTACATCTTGTAGCCGTTTACTGAGTTGGTGTATTTCATCTATAAATACAACCATGTGCAGCCCTAACTTCACCGCTTTTTCTGCTTCCATAATTATCTTTTCCAAGTCTCTTCCACCACAGTTTACTCCACATGTTCCGATGTATCGCAATTTAGTGAAAGTTTTCTCACACATCCCTCGAATTATGTTAGCGAGAGATGTTTTACCACATCCAGGTGGGCCCCATAACACCATATTGGGAACTTCACCTTTACGTAAAAGAGACCTTAATTCTGATCCCTTACCCAAAATTTCGCTATGACCAAAAAAGTTGTCAAGACTGGATGGTTGCATTTCCAGAGGTAAAGGTCTTTTAAATGTAAGAGGGTTTGTAATTGATTGGAGTTTAGCATGCTTACTTGTTGAGGGGCCACCATTGCACGGAAGTACTGAAGTTCGTTTTCTTCCCCGAGTACGATTGGGTTCTGAACTGGTATCAGAGGAATGAAGAAAGAGGCATGTTTCCACATGATTTTCTAATTCATTTGTTGGAAATTCTTTAAAACATACCGGGCAAATTTCCATTACAAATTATTTTTTATGGTTAGATGTTACTGTAACCTCAAAAATTTGAAAATAACAGGGAATAAGGAGTGGCCAATCACAACACAATATATACAGGGTGTGGCTTACTTATCGTGCACAGCATTCGACAGACCTACCGTGTGTCCCAGATTGAACGCACCATAGGCAAACAGAATTAATGTATTTTTTCACAAAGAATAAAGAATCCACGAGGCCTTGATGTGTATTTGAAGTTAGCGTCAACGTACGTTATTGCGCTTGCCTGATGCTAGAAAAAGATTGGAGTAGTACGTGCACGCTAATTTCAAAGGCCTCGTGGATCCTTCCCGAAAAAATACATTGCTGTTTTCCTATGGTGCATTCTACCTGGCCTAGGACACGCTGTACATACGTTAAATAAGAAACACATGTGGGAACGAATTAATCGATGCACCCCAGGTTAGCGCGGTCCGACTGCCGATTCATTGATGTGGGTTCGCTTCGACCTATATAGTGTAGGCGTTGAGTGAATTCACTCAACGGTGTAGGTGAATCCTGGTCAAAGTGGTGTGTGTTGAAGTGATTGTGATATGAATTTAACTTGGTCAACAAAAATTGTATGATACTGTAATTGTATACAGGGTGGTGACTTGCGCAACGCATCATAGGGATTTCAATGTAAAATTCATAACATGCGATTATTGGCTCCCCAAATTATTTTAGAGCAAAAATGTATTAAGGTTTTTTGTAGAAACAAATTTTTTACGTCAATAAACCGTATTAGTTTTCAATTTTTTGCATAATAAAGACGGAAAATTGGAAAAATAAAACCCCCATCTTATCAATAATCTGTGATGCCATGGAATTTTCTAAAACAAAAAGATATCCAATTATCAATTAGCAGCCGTTCGAAATGGATTTTATGATCGACTTGGTTACTGTCTTGCATTTAATGGTGACTTATTCGAACATTTATTGTAAATTGTTATATTAGGAAACCGTTTTGGTCTTTCTTTATGTTGAATTCGCTGTTCTAAATATAATACTTTTTGATAGAATTTGATTTGTTTTATAGCAGACATTCCATCATGACGGATATTGGCGTAGCTTTTTCTATTATAAAATTTCATGGGATCACAGATTATTGAAAAGATGGGGGTTTTATTTTTCCAATTTTCCGTCTTTATTATGCAAAAAATTTAAAACTAATACGGTTTATTGACGTAAAAAATTTGTTTCTACAAAAAACCTTAATACATTTTTGCTCTAAAATAATTTGGGGAGCCAATAATCGCATGTTATGAATTTTACATTGAAATCCCTATGATGCGTTACGCAAGTCACCACCCTGTATACAGTTTGTCAGTAATTGTTGTAGGTATCTGTAAAAGAAAGCGTTGATATACATTTTTTAAGAAGATTCTCTTCCATTTCTAATCAGTTTTGGGCTACTATGGCATTGCTGAGAAAGTATTCTACTTTGATTATATACTATTTTCCATTGTATGATGATTGTAAGCTGTTTTTGTACTGCCTGCACATGAATTAAATATTATTATTATTATTATTATGGTCGGTGTATCTTGTGAGAACTCAGGTCTAGCCTGGTTAACTAATCGCACGGATAAAAATCAAGTAACGATTAGTGTCTGTGTCTGTGTCTGGTGAAGTTATGTAGGGTCCTAAAAAAAATAAAAGAAATAAATAAATAAAATAAAAATTCACACCCTCACATTGAAAATCTAGAGATAGTATGTATTTCATACATACCAACATAGCTATTGATGGGCACAATAGCCAACGCTATCAGGAAAGAGGAAAACAAAACAAACAAACAAAATCATTATAATAATTCCTGTAATTTTATTAAATGGAGTTTATTGTGTAAGTGTTTCTTTGGCTTTGCGTTTGGGTTGAATACGAGTGGGTTGTGATAACGTGGTGTGTTTCTGTGAAGTAGGAGTTTTGTGTTTTTTAGCTGTGGTATTAGGACGTGTAATTTTATTGGGTGGACCTGTCTTTGTGGTGCATGTTGCCTTACTTGTATTTATGGTGTTTCTTTGTTCTTGAGGTTGTATTTGTGTGGTTGCTTGGGTTATTGGTGGAGACATTACAGTATTTTGTGAGCCTGTAGTGCTGTTAAGGTTGTTGCGTTTGAGTTGAGTACGAGTGGGTTGTGATAACGTGGTGTGCTTCTGTGAAGAAGGAGTTTTGTGTTTTTTAACTGTGCTAGGACATGTAATTTTATTGGGCGGACCTGTCTTTGTGGTGCATGTTGTCTTACATGTATTTATGGTGTTTCGTTGTTCTTGAAGTTGTATTTGTGTGGTTGCTTGGGTTTTTGGTGGAGATATTGCAGTATTTTGTGTGGTGCTGTTAAGGTTTTTGCGCTTCGGTTGTATACGAGTGGATTGTTTCTGAGAAGAAGGAGTTATTATTATTATTATTATTATTATTATTATTATTATTATTATTATTATTATTATTGTTACTACAATCAAAGGTATTCTACATAAAAGTGTAGAAAATGGCATCAGACACGAGACAGGATGAGAAGGCACAGGATACACTAATCCATAAAAAAATTCTAAATTATGTCAAGCTGTCATTTGGACATGAAGTCTTTCAACTGAAAAAATAAAGATTTGTCTTGTTCAAAAGTGATGGGAGGTGGTAGGGGGCGGGGGGTCGACAAACCATGGGAAAAGATTCTTTTCTACACAGCAGTATAATATCCGTTATAACCTTAGGGAGCCTTACCTACCGCTGGCAACTTTCATGTTAAAACCATAGACATTTCGCGTCACTTTCAAATCTCGCTGACAGTCGATTATCACACAAGCAAACCGATCTACTAAGCAGGAAAAAATTAATTAATTAGAGAACCTCCCTTCTGATATTCCTAAGACACAGGAACTGCAGTTCTCACGGGACGAGAAAGAAACAGATACAGCGAAAATCGGAACTGTATTTAGGTGCTTTCTCCACCGTATAATTAATCGACTCAGGGCAACAACACACTGAGTAAATAAATACTATTGATGTGATACGAAATTTAAAGATTAAAATTTAAAGATTTCAAGAAGAAAAAAATGATTATTCCTGTAATACTCGTATTATTCATTTCAAAACACAAACAAAGAAATAAACATTGAGAAACCGACTCGCTTGCACGTTATTCGAGGACTCGAAAAATAGTAATCCACGCCGACTTTTCTGCCAAGCTTCATACCCAAAAAATTACTGTTCTCAGAAGCTGCGCAGAACTGTCAAGACTTGTCACGATTACTGTATACAGTGTTTTTTTTTCAATAGTGGTATTCTTCCAGTTGTAAGGTGTGTTGTCTATCCGTAGTGGTATGTCAAGATATAATTAATGAAATTCTGATGTGCCCTGAATGTTTTAGTTGTACAATTTTGTTATTGCAATTGTAATTGTTGCGTCTTATATGGCGTTTTTACATTTCCACCTAGGCAAATTACTCACTTCAATTCCCTTTTTCCTATAAAAAAAAATACACTTAGCACGGCAACGGAAACGCAAATGTTCAACTTCAACCAACTTTTCCGTAGTAAACGGACGACGTACGATTCAAAAATTTGCTCTCTTCTGATTGGCTAACGGACAAACTGAAACGTATGAACGGAGGGCTGTGAATTCAAGGTTTGATTAATCAAATTGGCAACCTTGCTTTGCATTGCAGTAGTGGCAATTTTTTTAAATGTTTCATCACATTTTAATCGCTTCTTTTCAAAAAACGTATTGCCGATTACGGTAAAAGAACTTACAAAATACTTACTTTTGTAGGTAAAGACAACATAAATTAAGTAATGGCAGATGCAGGTACAGAAAAGCTATCAAAAAAGTAAGTTCACATTTGGAAATGCAAAAATTGATGTAATATAACCTCAATATGCTGCAACGTTTTAAAGCCCTTACCATATTGAAAAAGACATCTTTTTTGCATTCTAAATATTCAAGTGTAGCTAAAAGGTAGGTTAAGTAGGTTTCAAAAACTAATTACTTCATATTCACTTAACAGTGAGCTGAAAAGGCGACTAAAAGCTGAACAAAAGGCAAAAGAAAAGGCAGATAAAGTTGCGCAACAACCACAAGTAACTGCAGCTGTTAAAAAAGTTGCCGAAGAGGAGATAAGCCCAAATGAATACTTTAAGTTACGTAGCCAGGCGGTTTCGAAATTGAAACAGCTTGGAAATGAACAGCAGCCGTACCCCCATAAATTTCATGTGTCCACGTCACTTGAAGATTACATTGCCAAGTATTCAAACCTACAAGATGGGGAAATTGTGGAATCTGATAGCGTAAGCGTGGCAGGTCGCATCCATGCGATACGTGAATCCGGAGCCAAACTTATATTTTATGATCTTCGAGGTGAAGGCACCAAATTGCAAATCATGGCAACGGCAAAACACTATTACGATGAAGTTAAATTTACAGAAGATACCGATAAAATAAGAAGAGGCGATATTGTTGGTGTTGAAGGAAATCCAACCAAAACCAAAAAAGGAGAGTTATCTATAATGCCCAAACGAATCAAATTACTTTCTCCGTGTTTGCACATGTTGCCCCACTTACATTTTGGACTGAAAGACAAAGAAACCAGATTTAGACAAAGATATTTAGATCTCATATTGAACAACCGTGTGCGAATTATATTTGAAACACGCGCAAAAATTATTGCATACGTTAGGAAATTCTTGGACCAACTAGGATTTTTAGAAATTGAAACGCCAATGATGAATATGATTGCTGGAGGTGCGACCGCTAAACCCTTCGTGACGTATCATAACGAGCTCAATATGCAGTTATACATGAGAATCGCACCTGAGCTGTACCACAAGATGCTAGTTGTCGGCGGCCTAGATCGCGTATACGAAATCGGCCGACAATTTCGAAATGAAGGTATCGATCTGACCCACAATCCCGAATTCACCACCTGCGAATTTTACATGGCGTATGCGGATTATAATGATTTAATGACCCTTACCGAGACTATGATCTCCGGAATGGTTTATAGTATACATGGAACGTATAAAGTCAAATATCATCCGGATGGTCCTGATGGTGAAGAGGTTGAAATAGATTTTACCCCTCCTTTTAAGCGAATTCCGATGTTGCCAGCTTTAGAAAAAGCTTTGAATGTCAAGTTTCCATCTCCCAATGAACTTGTCAGTGATGCTGGTAAGTTAAATGTATGTCATGAATAAGTTAGGACTGATAATCAGCTATCAAAAATAATGAATTACTCACTTCATTATCAAAACGTGATTGATTATGGATTTATCAATTAAAAAACAATGGTCCTAGTGCTACTGTGCACTTGTATCGGTATACCATTTACCAGCCTTCTTAATGTTTTGCAATTGCAGGTGTCAAACTCTTAAGTGATCTATGCGTAAAGCACGAAATTGAATGTCCACCTCCTCGCACTGCGGCAAGATTATTGGACAAACTCGTAGGCGAATTTATTGAAGAAGGTTGTATTAATCCGACGTACATCATCGAACATCCCCAAATAATGAGTCCTCTCGCTAAATGGCACAGATCGATTCCGGGTCTAACTGAGAGATTCGAACTGTTCGCGATGAAGAAAGAAATTTGCAACGCCTACACGGAACTAAACGATCCGGTTGTTCAGCGTGAGCGATTCGAACAGCAAGCCAAAGATAAGGCTGCCGGCGATGAGGAAGCGCAGTTGGTTGATGAAAATTTCTGCACTGCGTTAGAATATGGTCTTCCACCAACAGCTGGATGGGGACTGGGTATTGATAGGCTGACTATGTTTTTAACTGATTGTAATAACATTAAGGTAACTGACTATATCTTGTTAACTAATGTCATAATTCACTTTTCTGGTTGTAGGAAGTTCTGTTATTTCCCGCTATGAAACCGGATGAACCTAATAAGGTAAAGGAAGAAGATGCTCCTGAGGCTTAATTTCGTTAAAAGATGAACCTCTAATTGTGGATTGGTTTCCTCCAAGAGCTTTGTTTGGCAGACCGAGTATTAAAATCAAGATTGTATAATTTTAATAAAGTGAATTCAATCCCTGTTGAAAGCATTATGCTTTACTTTACCAAGTAGCAGTTTTAAACCCAATCTTCCAACCTACATTTTCCTCCACACTTGGCCCATACATCAGAATTAATGGCTAATTTGCGACTTCTTCCGTTGAGTAAAAGTCGTACATGGTCACCAAAGTGCATGAAATTGCGTTTGGGCGTTTTCCCATTGAAATTTGTGCATAATGATTTCTAGAGTATAGTATACTCTGGTCATACTGACAATTTTGTTCACTTCCGTTTTGACCGGAAATAACGCCAAATGAGAAAAAAAAAAGAACAGTGGATAGATACGTATTTCGTATTTTTCAACTTTTTGCGAATATCTGGATTTCGTACAAAACCCGAAATTCGTGTCTGTGAAAACAAGCCTTAATGATCACTCTGTATTGCTGAACTACAGAATTATACTCATAGATTTGGGGACATACCTATTCTGTGTGTGTGATTGATAAGATTCATAACATAACCTATCTTGCGCAATTTAAAAAAATAGCTTTTCAAGGAATATGGAGGCGAATATTCGAACGGTTAGTTACTTATTCGTCAACAGAGTTGCTTTAATCATGAATAATTTTAGTTCAAAGATTTTTTGCAACTCTACAACTTATTATCCCACACGTGTTTTAAAAGGTGCATTGATAACCTAAATACTCGAAATTTGGACGACAACGAAATAAAATGCGTGGAAGATTGCGCCGAAAAATTTATCAGGTTAAATCACAGATTTATGGCGATCTATGTTGAGCACCAACAGGTGTTAGTTAACAGACGTATGAAGGAGGCTGAAGCGGCCGCCGCTGCTGCTGCAGTTGATAGTACAAACGATGCAAGCAGTACAAATGCATTAGAGACAAGCGAGAGCGAACATTTACCTCAATCAAGTGTTGCTGTGGGATAGTTTTAGTCAAGTGTTTTTTAGTTATACTACGAGTCTTATTCTTACTTCAAGATCAAATGTACTAGGTTGGTCAGAGCTGTGAACAGAATAGATAGAGCATTTTATGAAAATAATTAATTTTTAATTTTGTTTCGAAGCCTTACGAATTTTTGAAATGAGTGGTTACTACATTTAGACCCATATCTGTTATGTATATGTTTAAATTAAACCTGATTATTTCCCATTAAATATACATACATGATTCATAAACTTATCGATTACCCAAGCTTATTATTGGAAAGGTAGACAACACACTTATTGAAGCCAAAGAGAGCAAGATATGTAACTGTGAAAAACGCTAAACCAATGAATAAAGAATTCATTGCGCTAAATCCACATTTTACATCCCAGCTAGAATATACAAAAATTAGCAATCTAAGGAAGAGACTCCACTCCTTTCCCATTTGTGAAAAAAATTCCTAAGGCACTTACGTACATAAAGTACATGAAATACATTGTCAATTAGCCGGACCTTCTCCAACTCGGAAGGTATCTCAAGTTCCTAAATACTTTAATAGACTAAAATTATATTTGAAGTTGAATCCCGCTAAGTAATGTTAACACCACCTCTACATGGACGAAACAGTTCGACATTAAATTTTACTAAATATATGACCCGACTTTTACATTCGAATACCTAATGTGAAAATGAACGGCAAAATTGCGACTTGCATGTAGAACGAACTTGAAGTATGAATCATTTCCATCCTCGAACGGTTTAAACGTTTCTTAATCTACCCCTTTTGCAAGTAGTAGTATTTTAATTTTTTTGCTGTTGCTCCAACGCAAATTACTACATGAAAAATAACTGTTTTGTACCAATTTAGGGCGCTAAAACTGTGAATTCTAATTCAAATTTTCCGGGGGGGGGGGCCCTCTCCTTAGGGGGTGCTCAGTACCCCTCAAACCCCCCGGTGCCCCTCATACAGATCACAACTACACATTCGCCCACACTTACCAAAAGGTTGCCGACCCCTGCAGTATAGCATTGTTTCAAAATTGCTGATGTGCTAATTTCTAAAGAGTGGCACTGTTGTAAAATGACAGCATTGTTTTGAGGCTAACGTATTTCTAACCGGTGTCTATACATACATGCTCGGTGCCCCTATAGCAATGAATAAACCCTATAGCCTCAAATTTGAAATCGGACATCTCACGATCTTCCTCCTGTCGCCATCTTAGTCCAATCATTGAAGGTAAAATACCGTGATTTAGTGATACCATATAATTTTGCCAACGGCACCAATTTGCAAAAAAAAATTGAATTTATGTTCTCTACTTCAAAGATGACTATCTGTGCCCCAGGGGTTGCTCTTACCCCGGGGCGGGGTAAAACTTCTTCAGGGTGAAAAATATTTCATTGCAAAATACACCTAAAAAGTTCCAGAAAAGGTTTCCTTAGTGTGATCTTACGGAGTCATTGGATTTAACCCATTTTCAATAGGCTTGTTGCATTATATAGGTATATCTATATATGGCATATATAGGTCAACTGTGTAAAGTTTTAACAGAATCAGTACAAGCGTTTGCCAGTTATCATAGACAGACCGCACACGATCGTCCATCGACTCCCCTAAAAAGCTTGCATTGCTTTGCTAATCGCGCTTAATAAATCCGAGAATGAAAAGATTGAGATTGAATCCTATGCAACTTTCGTTTTATAGCTTATTTTTGAATGTCAGCGAGAATTGCATTTTTCGGAAAAAATTGATACAACTTTTTGTAGTGTACTTAACCCCCAGGTTCTACGCTTACTTCACACTGCAAGAACACGGAAATAAAGTCAACCCGGCAACGTTTAAAAATGGTCACCCGAATTACTATTCCCTCCAAAACTAAACAAGATCCGCTTAAATTTGGAAAGTGGCACGTGAGCAAACATCTAAGGCAGGGCCCCCTTACGTTAGTTGTAAACAACGCTATGACCTGAAGCACAGTAGGGAAGGAACGTAAAATAAAACGCTCAAATTGTGAAAAGTTTGTTTAATAATGATCGCAATTATTATTTGATTGTAAAAGCTCCGAAATTTAAGTCAAAATAAATTTTGAAAATGGTAGTTCACAGAATCAAAATAGAAATAGGCTGCAAACAAGACAACTTACCAATAAAAAACCAGCCTTCAAATTAATATTAAATTGTCAACATTGTCACAAAAAGTAGCATGTAAACTTCAAGAGGTAACATAAATAGGTTAAAAACAAGTTTTGGGAATTATGGGTGAGGGAAGCAAGATGGAAAATTACATGGCCTTGTAGGCTAATTTAACTAAAAACAAGATATGTGGAAATTATTGAATCGCCACTCATTATTCGCATGTAGATTCTAAACTGAAGAGCTTTGATTAGCGTAATCCCGCTCCTGCAAGATAGGTAACCCGCCCCTGGTTTCGGGGTTTCGAGTCTACAGTTGAAAGCCAAAGACAATCACGGAATTAGGTGTCGTAGCTCAATTTTGACAACAGTTTTTACCACCCCCGTGACTGCTTCATTCACGGAGAAAATGTTAGTTACAAACAACAAGTCAGTAGATACATCAAACAAATCGGTAATTTCCACATATTAAAATAAAATGATGAAAACTTATATGAATGTTACTCCAGAGACAAGACCAAGTAATCAACATCAATAAACATAAATTAAGCAAGCATATTACACCAAAAACGTAAACAATTACAAACAATAGAATAACGGTAGGTATCACATATGTGATTATGCATTGCGGTTAAACCAAGTAAATTTCAAAAACAAAGATTCAAACACAAAAAAGTATAAAATGTGGCATACAAAACACAAATACGATATAAAAAAATGCAAAGATTACTACCTGTATTAAAAAAACACAAAATAACAACAAGCATTTATGGAGCGACGCGTTCACGACCGCCATTCAACACAAGATGCCAAACGTAACCCCCGTCCGTCCTTTTTAGATGGCGCAAGCAGCTTTTTCCCACCTAGGCATGGTTGCCAACTCTCAAAAATGTATGTATCGTCGTAAGTTGTATATACATGTTAGATTTAAGATGTTTATAAGTGTTTGGCACGTGTGTATGAACCCAGTAAATTTTGAGTCTCTTGCAATGTGGGCAAGCCAAGTGTAAAAAGTAATTGTGAAATTAAACCAATTAAATTTTGTTTTTAAAATCTAATTATTGTGTAATTTTGAAGTTATTTTCAATAGTGGGGCAAGTTTTACATCTTTTTCTAAAGTTTGGTGTGACATTTCAGCATTTTGTATTTTTGTGTGGGTCATACTGCTTTTTGCAACCAGGTAAAACCCATTTTATTTTAGTCCAGTAAAATTTTATGGAAATGGAGAGTATTTACAGGGTTGTTAATTTTTTTTAGGAATACCCGTCTTCCATGCCTCTTTTTGTGCTTCAACTTGTGCAAATCCAAATAAAAAAATGGCACTACTGCTATTCCTATTGCAATTAGTTTTTCAGCCTAAAACAAATAACACACACCTTGAAGTTCCTAAAGATGTAAACATACTTACCACTACATACCTCAAAAACAATTCAAATGTAATTTCAAAACATGAACTTCCTGAAATACGGCTGCTTGCCCTTATACAGCGTAACGACTTTTGGACCTTAGCAATTTGACATCTTATACTCTGTAGGTGTGTAAGTATTCAAAAAAGCTTGGGAAAACTTCTTACCTTATTTGACTGCTAAAGTGAAAATTGTTATTTATGTACCAGTTCGGGTGGGAAAACCTTCGCCTCAATAGCTCTGTTCATTCCCAGCGGCTAAGTTTAACTAGCAACAAAATGGGTTTATTAACTTAACCGATAGTAATCAAAGCTCTCGTTTTGTAACAAAGTTTCTATTCTACATTATACAATACACTCTCGTCACACTCTTTAAGTATTGATTAACAGGGTGGAATACTTAGTAAATTTTTTGTTGGATGTAAACTGATACTGATAATCATTTGAACATTCAAAATTGAATTGAAATACAAAACAATAAGTAAATTCATGCCCATATTTCCTGCTCTCCTAAAAGTTAAACATCCCTAAAGCCTCAGTAAGACACCTACATCCACAGCCCGTAGCGCAAATTGAATATTTCTCAAACCACTGCCTCATGTGTTTAGTATGACCACCGTGCCCGCACACAAGACAACAATTCGCCGACCCTCTCACAGAGGTATGACAAATAATGCATTCCAAAGAAACGCGTTTGCACGTTATGCAGCTGGTCGTGCGAGATGGCTCCTTACACTTTTGACAATCTGTGAGAAATTCGACTCCCTTGTGGTTTTCAGTCGGCGTGCACAAATACTTTAAAATTTCCGCTCGATTGTATAGCAGACCCCAGCGGTGTAACATTTCCGCATACGCGAGCTTATAGTATTCGTAAAAGGAGCTAATGGGCGGTTTTTCGAATGGCAAATTTGGCAAAGCTTCAATTTTTAAGTTGTCCAAGGAGTTGGATCTGGCCACCCTAAGTAATGGAAATACCCAGCCGTCGGCGACGACGTCAGCAGGAGGAATTGTATGATATGGAGATCCACCAGCCTGTAATGTACGGAACAGATTAGTGCTTTACTTGTTCCACAATTACATTGCTTTCATAAACATTACACAGTGCTGCTATTTGGAGAGCCAACATTATTGCACATTTTTAGTACGTATTGCCTAACCTCGTTGAAATAAGATATCTACCACAAAAATACTTTATAAAATGATTACACTTTAAAGATGATTTAATACTTAACAGCCATGCTGTAAGTAAAAGTATTTTTGTAGTTTTTGAGGTTTTCTAGAGGTGTATTACTTTAACATCATTATTATAAAGATTAATTGTACATTATGTATTAACTGCATGTGCTTATACTCCATACCAATCTGCTAACCACCACCATGTAGTGACATCAAACAGAAAATATCTTCACAGCTTCTACAGCTTGCATTGACTCAAACATGCTCAGCAAAATTTTTATGACGCAGGAGAATGAATATTGCTCACCATTACACTACTATTATTAGTACTGATGTATAACATGCCATACGTATCACCAACAGCCAAAGAAAAATATGTGCAAGCGTACTAGTCATAAGGTATCATGCGATTAATACAGGTTCGTCGACACGCTAAGTTAATTTACCTTAAGCCATTTTTTTCCAGATGCAAGTTGCTACAAATTAAAATTATACATTATCCAATCTAAGCAAGCGATTTGCCTATCAGGCGAACTTACTGTCATTGGAAAGTATTTCAAAAACGATTTCCTTCGATACTTCTCCTCTTGACCTTTACCGAATACGCACGACAGCATGGCGGCAGTCTGAACGTCAGAGTTGTTGGCATAATGACTTATTCTAAAATTAAAGTAAAATTCCTAATTATGTTTTTGATATTTTTTTAATTTTGCAAGTTCTGTCTTGGTACAGTAAATCAAAAAGGTAGTAATCATAAAATAACAACAAATAATAGTGCTTTTCAGTAAAAAGTACGTAAGATATGAGCAAATGGAAGGACTAGTGAACAGATATTTTGTAGTATAGGTATATTGAATTGATCTGTAGAATATGCAAATATATACATTTTTTTTAAACTGATATTTTTATCTTTGGTTAAAACCATTATAAGAATTTTATGAATATAAATCCTTTTTTCTTATAATTATACTTCCGAATAGGTCATAAAATAACTTTATGAAAAACACAGTCTGACAGACCAGAACGAGTAAAACTACCATGAAAATCACAGTGCAGTGTGTGAAGATAATTAGGTTACGAAAAGAGTGACAAAAGGATGCCAAGGACACAGGGTTTTTACAATGGTCAATACATAAATAACTTCGTTCTGTATAATATCACCGAATTTAAAAGAAATTTCAAAAAGATGCAATTTGTATTTTGTTAAACATAGGAAAATTTACACATGTACCGCTTCGTAGCGAACATAAACAGAAGTATGTCTGAAAATACATATAACTCTCGCCAGGAAAGATTGCCGGTCAAAGCACACCTTGTGTCGATCTACAATCTAAGTTTTTCTTAAGATGCGAGCGACTTCCGGAATAGGATTGTGCCAATGTTAAACGAAAAGTATTTTTGTTCAACATTGACACGATACTCTCCCGGAAGTCGCTCACATCTTTAGAAAAACTTCGATTGTAGACCGGAATCAAGTGTTCTGTGACCGGCAATCTTTCCTGGCGAGAGGTTTAGCGATAACAACGCGTGCATTTTCGATAAAGGTGTGCATTTTCGAGCGTTAGACCGGATGTAAGAGGGGGGTTTTCGGCAGATGAAACTCACGCCAGCAAGTAATATTTGTGTATGAGGATTTTATTTTCGCATAATTGCGATTTTTCTAAGCTGATTTCGCTAGCGGTCACGTAGTTGCGCTGAAATTTTCAAAGTGCGAGTTACCTGCCAGCTTAGTTTAAAATTGCGATGGTTGTATTAGGCTAATTCGTAACAAGGACGTTCATTTACGAGTGGTAACATTTACGCAAAGGAACATTTTCGAGACTCGGAAGCGCTATTCAAATAGAAACGAGATTAAATAAATTCACATTAAAACTCATTGTGATGAACAGCGAAGGTTTTTCAGATTGCTAACAGTAACGGCTGATTCAAAGCAAGTTTTTCAAAATTGAGTGACCACTTTGGACCTTGTGCGATAAATAAAATTGGGTATACAAATTAATAAAAAACTGTTAGAGAGTATCTTAAACGTTTTCAACAAAAAATTTCCGGAAAAAGTCAGAAATTTTCCACAATTCTTAATTAGACTTTCAGTTCATTGCATCGAAATTGTGTGTACGAACGATCAGTGTCTGACAATGCCTCCTCATATCATGATTATTTTTATGTTGATAAGAGTGTGCGTATATTCCCGAGTGCGATTACTTCAATTTCTTAAAAGGTTATGTTAACATTGATGATGTTTTGCAGATATTTTAATAAACGTCGAGATAAACGTTAAAAACAGTAGACAATGTTAATGGAAAACCATGCATGTGTGTGTGTAATTATATCATAATAGCAGTAAATAGTTCTCTGCATGTTTTACATATTTCATTTGTACATTATTTACAGATGAGCAGCATTTTATCCGTGCTTTATAATTAAAACGTTTACCAGTTCAAAACACGACATAACTGCATTTTCACTCGTTTTATTAACTCACATAACGTGAGCTCGAGGCAAAAAATGCAGCCCATGGAAGACGCGAGAGGTCAGATGTTTAGACTATATGTAAAAGGAAGTAATCCTAAAATTTTATTGTGTATTATATCAGTTATACTACTTTTATTACATTAACTGTTAATATATACGTTAAACCCGCCATATTTCAATTTAGTAGACGAAGTAGCATAATAAGCTCTTACAAAAAATTAAGTTGTCACTTTTGAAAATTACCAGATTTTCAGTTTTAGCAACTTAAGAATAATAAACCCTCACAGTTCAATGAGAGTAAACTCGGGGACCGTATAACGCTCTATACCCAGTTTTTATTTGTATAAAGTAGCGGTCGATTATTTTTAGGAATTTGCACAAGGAATTTTGTTTGAAGTAGTTTTAATATTCCTAAAGGAATCGGCATGTGAAAATTATTTGCATTGTGTTTGTTGACAAGAATCAAATCGAAACAAAGGGTTATTTGTTCCATTGAATAGAACATTGCATTTAATTTCAGTGATACCATTCCTTTGGTTGGATTAACATTTTGTTTAGCATTCAGAGGTGTGTATATTTTAAAAAGGAGAATGTACCAGTAATGGGCCACTTTCACATTTTTTATTTATGTGATAAATCAATGCGGAACATAAAGAAATACCAGTATGCAAAATTTCACAATCCTAAACACACAAATTTTTAAATTATCTAAAGATAAGTTTTTCGCGCGCTTGGAAATCATTTTAAACGCTAGATTTTGCCGGCACATGGTTGTGACGTCACAACTGTGTAAAAG
>NW_022170819.1:17903002-17910862 GCF_008802855.1 Photinus pyralis
AAAAACAACTAGTTATAACGTTAACATGAGAATTTAATGCTATTTTGTGTCAACCATCTTTTCTCGAGTTTTATTAATAAGGCAAGATTTAAAATATTAACTATAACAATTATAAAAAATGAAAGATGAGTGAAACTTATTCTAAACTAACAACCCCAACGTGCAGGACGGAACATGCGGCTTCCCTTTGAACAGTCATATTCAAAACTAAAATTTTCTAAAGAATTGCTGTAAACCTTAAGTTATTTAGTAGGTATTACTTCCGGAGTTCATTATGTTGTAACTCACACTAATAAAATTAGCAAATCTATTAATACCGTTATTTTGTACTCATTTATATTTATATTTATATTTATACCATGGATACCAAATTTTGTACCACTACCTTTTAATCCTTAGGACCAAATTTACAATGGGGTTGCAACTTAACGCCACAACCCCAAGTAGGTATTCAGATTCTTGAAAATTGTTGTACCATAATTTTGTACTCATTTTATACTAATTTGTACCGTAACTAACAAGTTTTGTACCACTACCCTTTAACAACTAGGACAAAATCTACATTGGGGTTGCAACCTAATGCCACAACTCCAAGTATACAGATTTATATAAATGCTTGCCCCATAATTTTGCACTCATTTTGTACTAATTTGTACCACAAGTAACAAATTTTGTACCAATACCTTTTAAGCCACTATCAAATCAATTTTGTAGTTGCAACTTAACGGTACAACGGCCTGCTCAACAAGATGCGTGTAGATAGATTCGTTTTCGAGAAAATTAGAAACAAAGGACTGATAGCAAATTAAATTCTTTCTTTCCCATAGCAACAAATAAAAGTGATATTTTCGTGTGTTTTTGTTTTATATCTGAACAAATTAAGATAGGTCGATTAAATAAATTAAATAAAATTTTTTTTAATTTTCTCGAAAACGAATCGACCGATTTTCAAAAATGAAACGTCAAATTAAAGGACTTCGAAAGACCTTTCAAACAACTCAATACCACTTGTCATTTAACATTTTTAAGGGAATGGCTCTGGGGGGCAAAGGGTGGAAGTTTTTGGTTAAAAAGTTGTCCATCTTAACAAATCTTTTGACGTGTCTCGGCGTTTTTTCCCTTAATTAGTGGTTTTCGATAAATCCTTGGTGGGAAGTTTTCAAATGAACACCCTGTATAGATTTGGTCCTAGCACTCCTAGCGATTAAAAAATAGTGATACAAAGCTTGTTGCTTACGGCACAAATTAGTACAAAATGAGTACAAAATTATGGCATAAAAATTTGTATGAATTTGTATACTCGGGGTTGTACCGTTAAATTGCACCTCCAAAATTGACATGTTACTGGCGGTTAAAAAGTAATGGTACAAAATTTGTTGCTTATTGTACAAACTAGTACAAAATACATTATGGCACACCAAATTTTCACAAGTTAAAAAAGTAATTATTGACGATTTACAAAAATCGCATTTCCACTTCCCCAACTTCTGCTAAAATTTCGTAAAAATCCGACCACAAATAAGAAGTTAGAAAGTTATATGTGCAATCCATTTTTGACCTGCTACTCCAATTTCGATTTATAAGAAGTACCTATACTATCCTAAAATTTTAGAAGAATTGGTTTACAGATAACGAATGTGGATCTGGGCATGCGCAATAATTGTTTACGTGTTTTGAGTCGGATCGGATTGCGCATGCGCAAAACCACAGATAAAATACACAAGTGGCAAAACAAATTTATTTGATTCGGTATTCACTAGTTTTACCTTTATTCAGGTGCCTACATACAAAATTTCATTTAAATATCCTAACAGAAAACAAAATTGTGTTGTGTAAATACACAAGTTATCGTACGCAACTGCACACGGACAGACAGACAGACTGACGGACAGACAGATCGACAGACAGACGGGTAGACACTCAGACAGTAATATATTATAAACGATCTCGTGGATCAGTCTTTAATAAACGGCAAAGGTTTAAAATTATGGCACATGAAAAACATAGATTTTTAGCTTTCTAGCTCGAGCTAGGTGGCTATTGCGATCACCGTTCTTTGGACATGTTAAAATGTTATTAAATGTTGACGTTTTAGATCATTTTAAGCAACTTTTAAAGATTAATCTGTATGTATGTGCATACGTACGTACATCCATACCATACGTTGACCATTTTCCGAGGTTTCTCGACGGATTTTGTTCAAATTTAGGATATATTCAGGTGTACTGAAATGGAAAATAATGAAAGGATTTTTGAAAAAAAAGGCACAAAATTTTCTGCCTGTTTATTAAAAACATGTCCTTTTGAAAATGATTCTAATCTGCTCACTGAAGAGTTAAATAGCCGCAGTATTCTAACGAGTTCCGCAACGGCATCGAACTTTTTTTTTTCAAGTAGCAATCTAAAATTTTTATGAAGTTATTCGAAAGATCTTATTTTTCTGTGTACAACCTACAAAAATTGTGCCAGGTTTTATTACAAAAAAACAGAAAAAAATTTCAAAGTTAAAAAACTAAAAAAAATTTTTTGTGCCGTGACGTCATACAACTTTTTTTCAAATAACAAGGTAATATTTTTATTAAATTATTCAAAAGACTTTTTTGTAGAACAAAAGTATGCTACGTTTTATTATAAAAAAGCGGAAAAAAAATGTCAAAGTTAAAAAATTGTCTAGCAACTATTAGATGAGCGGTTAATTTAGGATGAGCGATTGCAAAGGACTAAAGATGAAATATTAATTAAAATATCAGTGTACTGCAGTTTTTATAATGATTAACTAATATCGCAGATTTAAACGTTAAAAGCTGAGTTAATATTAATACTGTAAAGTGTAAAGGAAAGTAGGACCTGACCCATCTATATGTATACATATAAACCTCTCGCCAGGAAAGATTGCCGGCCACAGAACACTTGATCCCGATCTACGATCTATGTTTTTCTAAAGATGTAAGCGACTTCCGGGATAGTATCGTGTCAATGTTGAACAAAAGGACTTTTCGTTCAACATTAGCACGATCCTATTCTGAAAGTTGCTCACATCTTAAGAAAAACATAGATTGTAGATCGACACAAGGTGTGCTGTGACCGGAAATCTTTCCTGGCGAGAGTTATAAATCTGCACCGGGCCGCCGACAAAAAACAGAAGGTGATTCGCAACTTAATGAGGGTGTCGTACCATCTACTTAAGGAATAAGTTGTAAAATGTCATTTTTATTCTTACCTGCCGATTTATTTGAATAAGGAGCTTTGTGTTTACTGACTTTGAATCAGGGGCGGTTTTTAGGGGAGCGACAGGGGCGATCGCCCCCCCCCCCTAAACATACTGCTCAATTGTTTTTTTTATTTCATTAGGTTTACATAATAATCGAATTAAATAGACCTAACCACAAACCACCTGATGGAAAAGTAAAATTGAATAAAATACAAAATAATGCCGGCGGGGGCAGAATCGGTGTATTGTCCAGACTGCGACTCACGACTGCACTCGGCACTGATTACCACCGCACTGCTAACTTCAATAAATGCATATTAATAACACGTCTGCTCATGTGCTGTAATGTAAAACAACCCTAAAAATGTTATTTATATAATAATGAATATGGTGCGGATTTATGGCATTTTGCTTATACGTTAATTTTGAATGCAGAATGTAATGGTTATTAGTTTTGGATCTATACGTTTCATGAAAAATGAAAGCCTTTGAGCCTATTTTTATTTTGCCTTTTTTGCTTTTTTTGAACAATGGCGCTTTTTGTTGCTTTTTTTTAAAATTTCATTTCATGCTTAAATTGGATTGGGATAATATTTGGCAAGTTAAGTTAATTGAATGTGGTACAGAATGTTGGGATTTGCAGTTTTTATGAATAGCACACTGTTACTTAACGCACCTCTGCATTTGCAATTCTGTAGCTTTTTTATTCCCCCCCCCCCCCCCCCGAGTAGATGTATAAAACCGCCCCTGCTTTGAATAATAAATGAATTATTAGTGATAACTAATAAACACAAACAAAAGTAGAAAAAAAGCGTGCGAAGACGTTGAACGGTGAAGAACGCTTTTTGGTCCAATGTTTCAGCTGTTTTGCGTTATTATAGGTGCTTTAACACTCAAAATCTGTATAGATCTTTCATTTCTTTTGCCAAAGCAAGGTCCCAGTGGTTGGTTTTAGCTATATTTTTTGTTAACTTTCTCACTGTAATGATAAAACGTTCAATAATTTCGAAATAGCAAACTATAAACAAATTCCTATTTCTTCTGCTGTGGTACCGCGAGCGAGAAATGTAATCGCTTAGTTTATTCCATTGGTTAACTTAAATTGTTTTTTTTCCTACACGCGGTTGGTGTGGGGGACGAATTTAAGCTGTCATATCCACGATAATGAAAATCACATTCTCCCTCACGTCCGCCCGTGTCCATTTTATGAACTCTGATGTGTAGGTACATGCATATTATTCATTACTAGCCACTCGAAATTTGTATAACTGCATACTTTACGCATCATCTGTTAGGGACATCGATTATTTTTTAATTAATTCAACCGATGAAACAAGACGAGGATGCGTAAATGGATTTTCATTCAGGCGATAATTAAAAATGAAATTAGGCGCGGCTTATTTTAAACGGCGCCGTCCATAGATCACTTAAACTGCAAATTGCATGTCATATAAACCGGTGTACAATATGGCTTTAAAGTCGTCATACGTCTTGGTAACCTACCGGTTATATTTCATCTTCATGTTATATTTAAGAGATGTTATAACGTTAGGGTTCTCAGATTCTGATGACAATATATTTTGCTTATTTTCTTTAATGTGGCGCATTTACACTGTGCCCGTGGGCCTATGTTTTTCGCTTCTCATCTTGCAAAATCTAAATAAGAACTTTAAAAAGAAGTTTCATGAATATATTCCTGGAAGGGATCAGGAAGATAGTTGGAACATTGATATGTCCCACAAGGACTTGAGAAGTGTAGTTTTCTACGATACCGTATAAATAAAACGCTAGCTGTTATCAACAGAACGTAAGAATGCGACATGTCAGTGTCAAGAGTAAAAGGAAAGTCCGACAGACGTTCCTGAACTCCCCGATGACCAACAATGCCAGTTGCACCACGTGCAAGTTTCATATTCCGAGGGCAAGGCGATAGTGTGCTTCAAAGGGGAATGACGGATACGTTTAATATTACATAACCGCGATAAGATGAAATGGGGCTAATATTAATTCTCAAGAGTGGATAATTCCTCTTTCTATACCCGCTTGACATCTCTACACAGACGTCTGTCAACTTCCACCGATTTCATTCGCACTTCGCTAATTAGACGGATACCTAAACCACGTGATTGCTTATTTAAAGGGCATCCAAATTGACATTATCTAGTTGCTCCTTTTGCCTGTCCAATTCTACCCTTAATCATTTATAGCGAATTCGACACTGTGCAGACAACGTGAGAGTCGGTTTGAATCTGTAATGAACTCACCGTCGCCTATTTTCAGGTGAACTGGAAAAGTACATCCGATATTTTTAAATTGAAAGTGTAATAATCTGATCCAGATTAGCATTAGCAGCTCTTCCCAAATTCATTCTCCGCAAATTGTTTTCATTCCTTCTACTCACAGCACATCTGAATCAGAGTCGTTCGACCTCTAGATATTAGGTGATCCTTTTTCAAAGATCCTTTCAAAAGGCAAGTCAGCTTCGAGGATATAGGTAGCGAAACTTTATTCTGCACGCTTTAGTGGTAACCATGTAATCTCTTCATACACAATTTAACATCTTCATTAAGAAATTTTAATTTTAAAAACGGCTCGTAAACATCCTTTTTCATTGATATAATGATATAAAGGCACACTGTCTTGTAGCAATTTTTGTTATTTCACTGCCTGTAGGTAATTAAGATGGCCCTGCCGCATAAACGGCCAGCTAGCTGAAGGGTGTGAAAGTAAAAAGGCATGAGATACTTTAACGCGATTAGTTCGTAGGGCATAAAAAAATCTTCGTAACTTACCGTGAGGTTGAGTGCCACCCAGTTTCTTTGAAAGTTTCACTCTCCCTGTATAAAACTGGGAAGATGCCAAGGAAATCAGTAACGCACAATACCGATACATTTACCCGCAACAACAAATGAATGCAACTTCATTAAACTTACTTAAACTTCCCCCTCTAATACAAAATAGTATTATTCAATGATAGTATCAAAAGTAGGTACCTATATTTAATTAAAAATTGAACATAACCTCCACTACATCAAAACGAATATTTCCTCAGATTTCGATGGTGATCAATTTATATTAAGTTGTTCAATCAATTCCCAATGTTAAACTGCTTACGAGCAAAATCGTACAAGAAATAAGGAAACAAGAGTGAATCCACTCGCTAATGGAGTAATGTAGGATAAGCGGGGTGTTGGTATTTAACTTTTTCATACATTAAAGATGAGGGTGGCTGATTGGGCCGATTTGGTTCCGTCTTTACACTACTAAAACGATTTTAACATTTATACTCTTAGTGCCAAAAAACTTGTAGAAAGTTTATATTAAAAAAATGTTAATACCGAACAAAGTATGTGTGACAAACTGGCGTTACCTTTACATTATTGAACTTCTAACAATACTTACAAATTTGCTTTTAATTTTTTTGGAATTTCGTCGTGAACTTCGAAAATGTGGGACTTCTAAGTGTAGAGCAATTTTTGACATTAAATAAGTTCAATCCGTCATCATTGTAGGCACTACTTACGCACGAAGAAAAATGGGGTGGAGTGACTTCCTTATGGCCGTTTGCACCGACAAATTTAAGCGGAGCTTAGCTTAAGTGTAGCTGAAAAAACATGGCAACTATTATTGAGACAATGGTTGCCATGGATTATAAGCTGCGCTTAAGCTAAGCTCCGCTTAAATTTGTTGGTGCAAACGGCCATTAGAGATTTTGGAGACATTGGTATTGAAGCACTTGACGCAATTAGAGTGGCGCTCTTGCAATATTTCCGAAAAGTTAAAACGTCGCAGTGCGAGAATTCCGTGAACTTGCCCCCCCCCCCATTTAGAGATTTGATAGTCACATTATTGTAAAGTAATGCACTCGTTATGCGCTCAAATTTGCCACCAAATTCGAAAATACATATGGGGAGGGGTCAACTATATGTAGCCCCCCTGCCACTACGTATTTTGTCACTGTTATGAATAGAAGCTAGTGACATTACTGTTTATCCATAACAAATTTTCAAAAAGTGTGGGGGGGGGGGCCAACTTAACGTTTTTAAAAGTTACTTTTTTCTATCATGTTCCTATACCAAATTGTACTCTTCGGTATGCGCTAAAATGCGCCGTAAAACATATCTGCGCGTCATTCTTGCTTTTTGATTATTTTATTTTATTTTATTATACCTCTCTTGTTTTGGGCCCTCAACAGGCATGCGCCCAATTACAGAGTGACCCGCATAATGCTATTTAGAGGTGCCTCTGCAGAAGGTCTTAAGTTGGTCTATACTACTCCGGTATTTACCTTACGAATTAGGAAAACTGCAGGAAAACTTAATTCGGAGTAGCCGGTAGAATGCTCGGAACTGGTCTAAGGTAATTTCCATCTCCGCCACAGATGAAAAATTCACCTCAACCCAGGTTCGAACACCCGACCTTCGGATTTATAACCCAATGCTCTTACCACTGAGCCATAAATCCGATGCCAATGCTTAAATATATTTGGGAGGGGCCAAGTGAACGCGGCCCCCCTCTCTCAAAGCGCATTTTGGTACCGGTATGTATGCCAACCAGCACGTCTTGTTACGCGCTCAATTGCGCCACTTGTATTAAAGCCATATATTAACCATCACGATTAAACAATAAGAACTGTTTCAAAAGTGGGG